>NC_092693.1:37261429-37561429 GCF_964275005.1 Diadema setosum | reverse complement strand
CAGAGTCTCTGAATTCTTAAACAAATAGGGAAAAAATTCCTCTCTCTCATTTTCTCGCCTGTACCTTAGGGAAAATATCGAGGAAACGGAGGGAATGCTTCTTTTATTTCTCTCTCTCGAAGCTGAATATTGAATAATAGCTTGGCCGTAAATAACAAGAAGGGGAATAGTGTGTCCTTCTTCCAGCATGCTTGTTATCCACCCCCTTTGGCGGCATGGAGATGTCAGTTTGAATGTTGGCATAACAGTGAGTATGTGGCTGGACTTTGGGAGAATGATGTTAAATAGAGTAAAGAGAAATAGCACGGCAGCTAACTGTTCAGTTATCGCGCGCTCGGTACCCGGTTGAGCCCCATGTAGCCATGCAGGTGCATTCTTTGCTGTGTATCCTTTCATATCAAAGTCACTCTGTTATTAACGTGTTGGATACAGGCGCACTATCAAACAAACCACAGTCTACCCTCTACGTTATTAACTGTTTTGCATTTGCGCACACGAAGATTAGTTCAAAAAGACATACACCATACAGCTTTAACTCACCTGTGCAATCAGTACCACCGATTTACAAGGTTAAGAACAAACATGCTATGCTGCATCTCCACTGTGAGATCCTGAGTACTTGATGTCGCCAGTGAAACGGTGTCCGCCAAAAAGCATCAAGTCCGCATGTACTGCGAGCGAGCTCAGTCTATCCCCCTGTTTTCGTGCATGCGTCTCTATCCTTGCATGCACGCTTTCCGAAAAGCAGCTACCAATGCTCCATAATACGAAGGGAGCATTCTCCACTCACGCCATACATCTGCGTTCCTCTTCCCACGGTGGCGGTTCCTCCAGTCCTCCCTACGATAAACCGACACAACCCCGGTTGTTGCCTTCGTTGGGTCGAAGTGAAATGCATTATCATTTCAGCTCGCTCTCCATCTGCCGTAAGGGTAGCTCCCCGCATGCGCTGCAGAACGATCCCCCGCTTTGCTACAAGGAATGCAAGGCTGAAAAGCGGGCCTCATGCACTAGTTCTCAGGCGCTGTAATGAGGTAGGGGCGAGCCCAGTTCCTAATCAAAGTGCCATATCTCAGGCGACGTGAGTGCTTTTGCATCTTAAAGGCAGTTCTCGTCGTTCTATCGACGCCCTCCCTATTGCCACCGAATGATGTCTGGAAAATGATTTGTTAAAGGACAACGTTTGTAACGCTGCAGCTGAAAGTTCATGCGTGTTCAGCGTGGCACACACACACACGCACACACGCATACACAAATTCTGAAATACACAACGATGTTTTTATTTTTCATTGGATGCCTTAAGGCACGACAATTTACCCTGTGGGTTTCAAGCCGTTAAATTCAATGTGTTTACAGTGTATAGTATCAATAACATATTCACTACAAACAGTATACTGTATACTGTGTTTACAGTGCATAGTATCAATAACAATAAATTACATATTCACTACAAACGGTATACTGTATACTGTGTTTTTTATTCTTTTGCCAACCTTTGTCTGGGGGCCAGGGCCCCGTTTTATCAAAAGATAAAATCAATCTTAAATTTCCTTACTACATAGTCTGCCATGGACTTGCAGTTGAAATCAACTTTGCAATCAATTCTGACTCTTCATAAAACGGGGCCCTGATTGTATAATACTTGCGTTTTTATTGTTTCTTGCTACTTAAGTTTACATTATTAGGCCCTCACTTCACAGCAAATGAACCAAGGCACCCTGAGCATTTCAGTAAATTGGAAGAAAAAAAAAGGAGGAAGGATTATTTGCATTCTTCCCTACTGTACAAGCTAATGTCTGAACCATGATATTGTTTGCAGATCCTACGAAATGTCAGCTTTGGACAAAATAATTCTGATGGAAATTCAAATTCTTATATATAAGATGAAACATACCGCATGGATTGTTGGGGTTTTTGTGTAAGTTCACTCCGTCTGTTGATAATGACATGTCTGCACATGCTTTTTATTGTTTCATGATTCATATCATTATTATTTTTTTTTTTAAAGAGATAGAGATCAGGGGAATGACAGAGTAAATATCAGCGTGCCAAGAAGTCCTTTCAAGGTACATATTGAATGTAATACGTTTTACGGGTAAAGAAAGATCCGTATATACACCTGCGATGGATGACACACACACGCATTTTCTATGAAAGCACAATATCATCGATGGCGACTACTATCAGATACACACACACACACACACACACACACGCACACATGCACACACACACACACACACCCACACACACACACACACACACACACACACACTCACTATTTCATGGGCCTATACATCCATACTCGTCACACAGGCACATGTAAACATACATGCATAGTAAATTATATACATGCATACATGTACACGCACACACGCACACACACACACACACACACACACACACACACACACACACATACTAACTATAGCAGACATAATTCATTTTGTTGGTAGTGGTATTAGATATTGACATTGCCCAAAGTAATATAAAATATACAAAATAAACAGTTATCCTTAATCACGGCTTGATTCACATGGTGCATCATGGAACTTAGGAAGATTATTGTGTGACGTTATAATTAAACTATTATGATGACAATAATAATGAAAATATTGGTAATAATGATAGTGATAATAACGAAAATAATGATGATAATGGAGTAACGCCTAATATGAAATTCTTTATCCAGCGTAGCCTCTTCATTATTGCAGTGTTGACGCTGTTAACTCCCTGAGAGCCCTGATGCCATTATTATTACCCTAGTTTTGCCAGGTATATAAAAGTGTCACTGTTAGTGACACTTTTTATATAATTTTTAAAAGAAGAAACGTTTCATAAACTGGTGAAACTTAGTAAAGTGCATCCATGCTTCGCACGCTATTAACACGAACACACCCATATCATTTTAGATAACGAGAACACAATGCACATAATCACTCTGTAACCCTACATCCAGTATACAATGGTGTGTAATCATAAACATACAAGCAGACACGTATTACATGCAAAATCACCTGAAACCGAACACTGCAAGCTTACCGCAAATCCATTTGTTTTACAGTCACCTATACGTTAGATGCTGTCTACCATCACATTCCTGAATATCTACACAATGTCTACCTACAGCTTAAAGATGTTTTGTTTGTTTTTAAACAGTCATGATGCCTTGTTTGACACTTCACGTAGAGTTAATGTAATAATCATATTTGCAAATGTTGTACCTTTTTCTGACAGTACTGCTTAATTTTTTTTTCAACATGGAATGGCGGTTTTATCCTTGAGTGAACGTGTTACATTGAAATGTTTGATCTTTTGTCACTGTTGAAAAAAAAAATAACATCAACATAGTAAAACCCTGCTAACTCAACATTATGACGATAAATGTAGCTCTAAATAAGCTTGACTAACAAAATATCAAGTTGAACTGAAATCAATACGAAATGCTTTCATTTCATGTTTTGGAGTGTTTTTTGTTTCTTTTTTTAGTATGCATGGGTTTTAATTTCCAAAAGCTGCTTGCCGTGGGTCTTTAACAGTACTCATGCATACAACTTATGAAATCAATACGGCAGATGTTTTTCCCGAAATGTGTTTATCCATGCCTACTAGCGTGACGTATCATCGAGACTTCGCTTCAATGTACAGAATGATTGTACCATCACCAAGTATCAAAATGGGATAGATTAATATGAAACCTAACGCGAGTTGCCAGCATGTATCATGTCCCAACACATTGCACGCAAACCGTCAATAGCCTCTCCCTATACCTTCTCGAAATAAAGAAAAACGGCTTGGTTTGATTAATCTCAATAACAATATGGCATTACATGACATTGTGACTACGCCTGAAAGCATTGCATTTTGTTGATGGTTGCATGACTTATAACATTATGTCATGAAATGCTGAAACATATATATGCTATTGACTTCATAACAGTGCAGGGTAAACTACCTTTGTCTTAAACGCTGTCAGACAAAGGATGGAATTAAAATGATAAAACAATCTTTAATGTATAGGAACTATGTGAATGTGATAATTACATACTGAAAGGCTTATCTCACTGCCTATAAAAACGTTTAATATGAACAAAATGGGCTACCACTTGTCCACACAAACACACGCCATTGAGACATCAATTTTATACCCGTTATGAAATTACATACTAGTAGCTCCAGATGTTCGTTGCCTGCGATTAACTGATGGTGTCTCACCAACTACAATAAATCAAATCTTACTTCACGGAGATAAATAATGGGTACGAAAACGTAATATGAATATTAAAGGGTGTGTACAGTTCTGGTTGAGGTGAGGATTTAGCTTTTAACGTTATGCGAGATATTCAGAAACCACTCTATGAGATGTCAAAGAACGTGCAATATTCTAAGCGCTATCAAAAGTTTATTTGACGAAAATTGGTTTTGAAATGGCTGAAATATCCAAAAACAATGTGAAATAAAGAGATCCTAATATAAGGGGTGGCCTGATGCCTTTTATTATCATCATTTTTTGGATATCTCAGCCATTTGAAAAAAAAAATCATCAAATAAACGTTGAATCCTTCTTAAAATTACATTCTCTTTCATATTTCATAAGAGGTTTCGCATTATCTCACTTATGTAATAGGAATGTTCAAAACATGAATCCCCACCTCAACCAGCACTGTACAGTTCCTTTAATGCATGAAAAAAAAAAAATGAAGAGAAACATAATGTATAGGTATAGCAGCCAAAGAATGGTAACTTTTGGCAATAATATTGAATGACAGGAAAAAAAACTGCATAAAGATAATTTATGAAATATTGAGTGATTTCAAGTTCGGTGCTGGTGCTTACAGGAATATTCTCAACAATAGCATCATCGATTATCCCGAACTTGGAATGAGGTTGTCTGCAGGTAGGTGACCGCAAAACTATCACGCAGTTCTGGTAGTAGGAACCCTATATAAGTTATTAAGTTATAAGTATGGGCCCGGTGTTGATATATTATCATTCTTGTTCACGTTGTACGTTGTTTGAGTGATAACTTTTGGTTGCCCAATCGCGGACAAAGATTCTAAATTGAGTGTGCATGTGTGTGTGTGTGTGTGTGTGTGTGTGTGTGTGTGTGCGTGTGTGGGTGTGTATGCAATATCACATATATATATATATATATATATATATATACACACACACACACACACACACACATATATATATATGTATATGTATATATATATATATATATATATATATATATATATATATATATATATACATTTTGTATATATATATCATAAATAATAATAATCATTGATATAATCTATGTGGAGCATTATACGCATACTCAACATGCTCATATGTATTGCAGCTAATTCGACTTATACACCCTGTATAGGACACATGGTAAGAAGATGCAGTGATAAAACATCTCACCATGTAATTCCAGTGTGTTATTTAGACTATACTGATCCGATTTTCAAAGCGGCAACCGATTCTCATGATAGAATTTTTTTTAAAAGTGGGATATAGGGCTCTGAATGATTTGAATCTGTATAGGTAAAAGCTAAAGGAGTATGCCTTGACCGCTTATAACGATGCTAATTTTAATATTCAGGCCACGGACGTACATGTCGTAAAGGTCACACAAAATATTGTGTGAAATTAATGCCCTTTAGTGGCCTCAGCTGTGGCCAATTCAGTTACTAACGGTGAAGACTATTCTTCTCGGATTAAAGGCTAAAGCATACACTTTATTGCGTTATAAGCAGCGGCCGAGTATAATATGATAACCGCAGTATGGTCAACATGTACATTTAGAATGAGTCGATTTGTGTTAAATAATACCTCGCAAAATCACTGTGCTTACGGGGCTGAGGTCATTAAAGTATTCATAACAGTACGGGCATACCGGGACAAATAGATTGAGTACACGAGGGAAGCTCGACTGTGATTTTGAAGCTGTACTCTATACAGCTGATTCACCCCCTCTTTTTTATTTTGGAGGGGGTCTTCAAGTAAGACAAACAATCCCTGTACATGCATGTGTGAACAGACATTATAACAATAAGGTTCGGAAGAAGGTGTTAATGATTACTGTTTATAATGATTTTGTTTAGTGCATATTACGTTTTGGGTGATCCACGTATTAAAAGCTTTGCTTTTTACTGGATCATTCTTTTTCCATATTTTTTCCGACATCTTTTCAAAGTATGCACTGATGTTTAGTTATTCTACTTAGTAGTATAATTATAATTATTATATCTTATCATATACTTAACGATTCATATTGCGTTATCACAGACTATGATTATGTTTGTTTTTGTTTGTTTTTTTCAAACTGACCAAGCAATGTAATGCATACTTTGTATTTTGTTGTACTCTTTGTTGGATGTTGGATGGAAAATAAGTGAAACTGAACTGAAAAAAAAACCCTTAAACTGAGCAGGTCAATGTTGGGCATCGATCAAAGACAATAACGAGGAGGATAAAACCGATGTGTGATGAACAAAGTATGCATCAAGTGCGCCATTATGTTACCCAAGAGGAGTCATGACGTCCACGCTACCACAGTATTCTCCGAGGTCAAAGTTCAATTTTAGAATCTTTTGCTCTGATTTCAGTTGTTGAATTAGTGTTGACAGAAGAAAACAAGAAAGAAAAGGAGTTCAGAGAAGAAGGTACCGAATGATCTCAGGTAAATCTACGACAACAACAATGCGATGAGAATTTGAAGCACTGGTATACAAGAGGGGGAAATTGTGTACCTTGAATTTGCTTTAACCCTGCTCACAACCTCACTGCGAGGTCTGAATTTTAGCTGATAACCTTTCCTAAATAATTGATGCTCAACACTTGTCACATCTATACGTGAAAACAAACCGATTGATGATGATTAACAATATACTTCATGGACCTTTAAGATTAAAAAGCAACAGCACTAACTTCATACAAACATACATTCATTCATTCATTCATTCATTCATTCATTCATTCATTCATTCATTCATTCATTCATTCAAGGTGCAATTTAATTGCCAGTAATGACTGATCACTGCTTTTTGCGTACCTTATTCTTCCTTGCTCTACGATGTCGTGTCCTAGTTGTTATACAGTCTAATTCTTTTGACGATTCTAATATCCTACAACATACTGCGTGACCCGCCTCCTTCTAATTCTTCATAACTGACTACAGCAAATGTTTGTAACCGTGTGCCATAACAGTTTTCAGCTGCCGAATATAATCTATACATCTTAAATTATATAGAATGAATAATATGATATTCCTCTTGCCGATCCTCGCATTAATCATAGCTGATTTTCATTTAAAAGAAGGACACACTTTAATTGCGGAATGCTCTTGGTCTCAATTCATTTTGTCATCACTCTTCCATAACGCGCTGTAAGACAGCATACAATTACGTATGCTCCTCCACCCGGTCAGTCATCCAACAGGTGTCTGCTTGACGGCATGCTTTATAGTCTGACACAAAACGTATTATACGCTGCAGACTTATGCTTATGCACTATACACACATGAATGCATATAGATCGATACACACAATGCACATGAATGCTTGAATCACGATGCATGTAATATGGTAGAATATTGCGAGATAAGGAATACCATAATACAAAAATACATAATTACGTATAGGCACTATATTACACGTTTAGGGTGATGTGATCACAATGTATTATTATTATTATTATTATTATTATTATTATTATTATTATTATTATTATTATTATTATGTAATCAGTATTGCTCGTTTTAGTTTGTTTTACTTTCTTTGTTTTTTCTTTGTTGGTTTCGTGATTTCATCGTTTATTATAGTCCCTTGTTCTTGTTGTTGTTGTTCTGTTGGAGAGGGAACTACAGTAACTGGACGATGCGTTAGCTATTAACAAGTGCAACGTATACGTTGCTGTATGTAAGAATTAAATAGTAAAACATTAACATCACCCTTGCCTCGTTCCTCCCATCCACAAATATTTGAATTGCACAAGTTGTTAGGAGGCCTAAGCCGTTTCTCCCTTAGTAATCAATTCTTACGTTTCATTGCGGTAGGCGCACCATTCTGGTGTTGACCGCATACACTCAGCAGTATGATTATGATTTAATACGCTCAGATAACACTAATGTTTGGGCTGCCATATAAGTTTAATTTACGCATAAGAGAGGCTTTTGTTCGGTCTCTTCTTTTACATTTAAGCTGATCAATTGCTTACTTATGCATCAACAAATAACGGTGGCATTTACTTCTCTCTCAATACATGTATATATATATATATATATATATATATATATATATATATATATATATATATTATACATAATATCCATTTACTTCTCTCTCAATATATATATATATATATATATATATATATATATATATATATATATATATATATTATACATAATATCCATTTACTTCTCTCTCAATATATATAATATCCTTATATATATCCATATATGTGTCAAGTTATTTTCAAGTAACGATGCAATGTTACTTACTCTTATTTTCCAGAGGGTATTATTGCTACATCCTGTACCCCATGTAAAAACATATCTGTCGTGTATATAGATAGATCATCTTCAACATTTATTTACATTACTTCCTACATGTAAATTTATTGTCATTATGTTCTGATAGTTTGCCTTTGTTTCATCGGTTCATGTTTTCAATCATGTCATGTTGAACATACTATGATTTATCATTTGTATTTGATTTTACTGCCTCGGAAATGAAAAAAAAAAAATCCTATTCGTTACAGCCGTGAAACTGGCACCATAAATCAAAGTAGATCTTGTAACAAACGGAACGAATATAATTCATTTTGTCCTAAGATTCATTATCGTTTACCATCTATAACCCGGACATAATATTTGCCATTCAGTAAGTTTTCTTTCTTTGTTTTGCTTATGCATGTGCACACAAGATAAAAAGTGATAAAAAGCGTAACTTTTAACATAAAGTTTTTGAGCAAAATAATTTGGGAGAAATAATTATTATCATACTAATTGAGTAACTTCTGAGTGAAAACATTCCTCAAGAGTGATCCATTATGTCACGCATGAGTGAGGACATAATTACTAAAGACAAAATGGTCACTTTCCAAAAGTCGAAAAAGTCATTTTGGGAAGACTGTGAAACATTCTGCATCTAGTGAATATTTAAAGTGCTGTTGATGTTATACCATCCATTCTTTTTTACCCCTTTTATGCAATATTAAATGTACATTTCAGCTTTTATCGCTTCATTTTTAAAGTGTGCTTACTCATCCATGACATAACGACTTCATCTTCTGCTCTCAGAACTGTGCTGCTACAATGCATGTTAGTATTATTATCTCATTTCCCTTCTTTCAATAAAACTAAATGGATTTTTTTTTGTAGTTATTCTGGGAGAGCTAAACATAACCATTTTGCCTAATATTGTGCTCACCAAATATCTTTAAAAAGAAAAAGAGTGAAAAGTGGCAAGATAAGTACAGTATCCACGGGTGGATCAAGGAAGTCCCTGAAGGTGAGGCGCCTTTGCAAAATTAAAGAGGGGACGCACGCACCCCCTTTTTTCTTTTTATTTCTTTTGTTTCAACCAAAAATAAAGAGGGGGTGCGCGCCCGGTGCGCCCACCCTGGATCCACCACTGGTATCATGGGGTCAAACAATGGATGATAGAATAACAAGAGCACTTACTAAATAAACATTCACCAGAAACAGAATGCTTTACATTCGTGGTCACTTATGCATGACTTGACTGATCATTCTCATTCTATGCAGGCGTTTATACGTCCAGCAATTCCCCAGTGAAATAATTTTGCTACAAACCTTTTCTTTAAAAAAAAAGTTATGCTATTTTAATGGAGGGGAGTCACTTTTTCGTTGTGTGTGTCATGTACATGAGTGTGCTCCCTTGAATGGGAGATATTGCTCTTATTGGTGTGTTCCTATGTTATAAATATGTTTATGGTTGACAAACGTTGATTTTGATGAAAAGCACACATTCCATCAAACCGTTTATTGAGATAACACCTTAAGGATAAATCATTGCCATTGCCTGCAAAGGGATGCATTTTTTTTTTTTTTTGGGAAGAGTCAGATAGAAGATTAATTCTTTCGATGCCTCAGAAATAACACTGAATAGGTTTCCTTTTTTACAGCTTTTCTTCACATTACGAATAATATCTCAACTCCAGGGACACTGGGAACTGTGTCAGAATTCCCCTTAAGAAGGGCATAAAATGGAATCAATCAAATTTATAACAAATTAAAACATTTGAACGGACAGCCCAATTTTCCTCAAACTGCAGCAAATGATTCGTTCATTTCCAACAGTTACTGACACATAACTACATACATGAATTCGGGAGACCATCCCCTTTAAATACATTGAGTTGCTCTACGGAACATCACCCTTTCTCATTGCACGTAATACAAATTGTCTCATTTTTATTCTTTCCAGGTTTCTATCAAGAATTTTAATATTCCAACATGGTAACGAATATTGACATAAGGCAAAATAGACAAAGGGCAAATCCTTGTGATTGGATGTTAGACGTATTTACAGACTGAACCCACAACGCAGACATGGCAGACGGGAACTCAAGCGTGCGTAGTGGAAACAATATCTATTCTTTTATTTCCATCGGATGTTCTTCCCCAGGCATACACTTATACATACCGCTCAAAGTTCAGGAGGGAAAAATGTTTTCCGCATTCCCCCCCCCCCCCCCCCCATGATACGCTCATTGCTTTGCCCCGATCTTGCCCTCCAAACATAACTATCTCGTGTGTAAATGAGTGAGTCATTGTTCACTTTGACTATCACTACCAAAGCACCACCTGTATGCTGTACGAAAGAATTATGCTAAAGACCAACTATTGATGCACTCATTGTGTGTGTGTGTGTGTGTATGTGTGTGTAATTTTTGGATAATGAGTTTAATGAGTTTGGATAATGAGATTTCATTCGTGATGGTTTTCGGTTTTAACAAATTGGTCACTTTATAGCATCATACATACATACTTTTTGTTTTTTTAGTAATCTTTATTTGATTTCTATCATTTCACATAAAAAAAAATCATCTCGAATGTATGAACACAATATACAATCAATAATGTATGAATACAGAAAAAATACATACATGCACACACACGCGCGCGTACACACACACACACACATACATATATATATATATATATATATATACTGTATATATATACATACACACACACACACACACACATATATATATATATATATATATATATATATATATATACGTATGTACTTTTTTAAAGAAAGAAGTGGCGAAATGTGCCGCATTGCCATGAGCAAAGTACCGTGTCCCCAGTTTTGGGCACTTTGCGAGAATATGATTTTTATGTCTGGTAAAAAAAAACAACAAACAAACAAACAAACAAACAAACAAACAAACAAACAAAAACACGGATTCGTTTTTGGTTGAATAAGTCACAAAGTTGAGATTGCATATCTCTGTACAATTTGGTATAAAGTTGTTCGTCTTTGTACAATGTTTTGTTTTGCTTTTGTAAATGCTAATTTTGTGGCATTGAACGAAATTCGAATAAAGAATTAGGCACCTAAGCTGAAACTTCAAGCATTTTGACAGCAAGACGTTATAGCATAGTAGTTATTTGCATTCTTGGGAAAGTGATTAGAAGACAAGCTTAATACTTCGTAACAAAAGAGGTCTATCTCCTTGGTAACGGTTGTGCATGGGGTATAACACGACATGTTCATGAGTGATTTATCAGATTACCTTCATGAGTGTATACACTCATGAAGGTAATCACTCATAAACGTTCCCTTTATATACACACTTTCCAATTTACCTGAATCATCCTTTATTTTCTTTGTTCTCTTTCTTTGTTTTGTTTTGGGTTGGTTTTTTTTTTTCTATTCAGGGCACCCCTTTATTTCTCCAGAAGATAACAATATGAGATGACATCGGATTTGAAAGGCAACGCGATCACCTCCTGATATTTCTTTAATATGCCATCTGGTTGGTCACATCCTCCCCCCCCCCCCCCCCACTTCTCTTCATGCTAGTTTGTCACCTTATATACCCATGTTAGGTCAGTCATTAAGGGTGATGAATGTTGAATCCCTTTAGAGGGTCCCGGCCACGTTTGGTCTTACTACTGTGAAGACACTAAACTCCTCTTCGTTCTCTTCCTGCATGACAGCGATTTGGTGTATAATGGGATTTGTCCAGGGTCTTTGTGTCGGGTTAGTTAGGTTTCCCTATCTTATTTTCTTATGTATTTCCGCTTTTCATATATTATAGTGTATCAATCATGTAATTTGTTGCATTACGTGTGGGGGAATGCACCCTACAAGCACTGCTTTTTAGCATTCCTCCGCATTTCCAGCATTTGCGAATACTTAAACTTTTCTGTAAATCTATCCTTTGATATGATATCGTGCTGAAATTTATGTATCCGATTTCTTTAAAATATATATGTTTCTGTTGGAAATGGAAAAAAAAATGAATGAATGAATGAATGAATGAATGAATGAATGAATGAATGAATGAATGAATGAATTAATTAATGACATTACCGAGCTTTAGATCAGCGACGCGAACGCTAAGACGACGCAGCCTCCCAGGTTGGACAATGGAAACAGCGGTCTCGCGCATAATGTAGAACACCATTTTGGCATATAGCGTCGTCTTTTACAAACATTCGCGTCGCAGATGGCTAAAGCTCGCTAATATAATTATATATCATGTCAGAATGTCAATAGTTACGAGTAAAACGTATTGGCCTAACTGTGTGAGAACTACGACTGTCCTTTTTGTCACGTTTTCTTTGTGAAAAAAACTCCGTCCTCAAAAAGAATCTTGTGAATTAAATGTATATATTTTAAACGAAGACAAGAATGTAATGTATGTTAAAACAGGTATGCTGCATGTATTTCTGTCATTATCCTTTTCTTAAGATTTTGTAAATCTGCCTTAGGATGCAGTGAAATAAGATTGAAGAGGGATTATCTTCCTCGGTGGCACTTAAGTAATAAGCATTCACTAATTGCGGTTCCAGTTTTGTGCATGACACAAGTATCTCATTTTGTAATGCAAATGCCTGCCTGCCGGTATGAACGAGCAAGAAAGATGTGTTTGACAGAATGTATTTGACTGTGTTGAATTTAGAAGGATTCAAAAGAATTGCAACCTTAATTCTACTTGAAGAACGGTACTGGATGACGCATCGATATTTTCAATTAGTGTTTATCACAAATTGGTCTTGCTCATCGCAGGTGAAAAAAAAAAACAACTTTGGTGTAAATTCTTATAGATATCAAATAAGAAAACAGACAAAGATAAAAACGATTTATAAAGATTATTAACAAACATGTTAGTAAGGATAATATAGATATGACCATAACAGAAAGGTGTCTATTTCTTGTCTTTTGTTCATAATACTAAAGCTGAGTTCATTCATCTACGTCATCATTGTGGAATCTTCATTTTTGACATCCTTCTTTGTACACAAATTTCATATCCTGTTCAATCCGTCTTCTTGAACCTTGCGCTCTGATGAATCGATCATGTAAGTTCAGAAGTTTGGCATGTATCATCTCCGTATATGATACAGTCATGCTGCGATATGTAACTATATACAAGATGTCTGTAGATTACTTCAGCAACACACCATATAGACTGATAGATATTGGTTTACAAACTAACGTATAACTATTTCTATTTTGTCGTACATAGGCCTATAGGCCTATTTGATTTCTCTTCATTATGGACTTCTGAAATTTGAAATAGATTAATTGGATAACATAACAAGGCAGTCTTGAATCGGTACCATTAACATTTTTGTCCATTATTAATATTATGTGCAAAAACATGAAACCTTTCTTTTCTCTTGTACCCGTGGAGACAAATTGACATGGAATTACCCTTGACATTTTTGCTTCAAGATATTAGTCCTACTTTGTTGCTATAATGTCTTTAAATGATAAGGTTATGTACTATGTGCTCTTACCTCCTCCCCCCCCCCCCCCCTTACCCTCAAACACGTAAAAACATCAACCACGTGTGTTAATGAGCAGCGGGTATCAGGCTGGTGCTCGTGGCCGTACACCGTCAAGGGCCGGGTGGTGTGAACCTCACGGCTCTCCATGGGCGTCTGTTCTTCCCGGCGGCAAAAAAAGTCTTCTGCATCTCATCGTCGTCACGTCGCCTGTTTAAAATCCAATAAATATTTAGATTCAGCTAGATTGCCTGCCTCATAAAACGAGAGATATCTCTATCGTTGTTGTTGTGGTGGCGCTTTTCTTCGATGTCAACCGTGGCCTTCCCAGTGTCCCGGCCGTTTCACACCCTCGAATTTTCCCCTCGCTGCCACTTCCATGCAATTCATTTTGTCATTCCCGAGATCCATCCTTCTTTTTTTTTGTCACTGCTTTCTGTGATGTTCCGACAAACTGCTCATCCACGTTGCGACCACGGGTTGCGACAGCCTTTTAACCCTAGATGTTTAACCTTTCACCCACTGACAGTGACTGAGGGTACAACTTTGGTATACATAATAAGTTTAAAAGAGAGGTTCAGACGATTCAAGTATCTACATAAATCAAACATTTGAACTGTTTTTTTTTTTGTAAACTAATCCATCAGAATTTGTTCCAATATTTTGATATTCATTGTCAATTTTCTGTATGCTCACATTTTTTTTTTTCGTGATCGTGTGACAAGCCTGCCTCATCCCTAAGCATTAAGGGTAGAGAGCTCGTCAGTCACAAGCAGTGTACACCATCTGTACTAAAGTACTCTACCCCCGTCACATCCATACAGGCGTAGGCCTCAGGACAAGGTAATGTCGATGTGTAGGATATGATATACATACAGGTGTGTAAATAAAACAGATTGAAATACATTCGAGGCGTATTCGAACAAGAACTGTTCCCTTTTTCATTCTAAAGGTGATAGTAAAGGATTCTTTGGTCTTTATTGATCAGGAAAAACGTGACATAGGACCGTAGAAAATTGAACGTTCACCCGATGATTTCTGGAAAAACGTCCGAACGCCCTCTTTAAATCGTTTCCATCGATGTATATTTCACTCGACCGAACCATTTCGCATCTTATCGTTTCTTGACTTCCATTATCACTGAACACGGATTTTTCTAATGTAGCGTACAAAATTCTTATTTTGTTTGTAAAACTACAGCATCAGTTCTTAGGATTTCTTTTTTTTTTTTACATTTGCCGTCAGTGCTCTTTTATTTTTCTCAGCTTTATTTTCTATCATCTCCTCCATATTTTGCTCTAACATGCAACGCAGTGATTTCTACTGATTACTTTTTTTTTTTTGGTCATGACAAACTGTTAATGATGTTTATAAGAAATAAAAGAATGATAAAACTATTAAGAGGGATATGATCGATAACAAGTTGTCTGGTGATATTCCTTTGCTTACTCTTGAAACTGATTCCATTTTCTTCGGTGTCTGTTATTCTGATATACGTATACATATTACGTGTGTGTTTATGAGTTTCTGTCTGTTTGTCTGTCTGTCTGTCTGTCTGTCATGCCTACCGTCTCCCAAGAAGAATTACAGGTGTTTTGTTTCCACGTCACGTGGTCCTTGATCTTCACTACGAAAGAAAATATACGTGCGGTCATGTTGATAAAAGCTAAAACGCACATGCACGTACGGGGAATATTAATTTCTCCATGCCAATATATACAGATGTGGATAAGAATTCATGTCCACACCCCGTGTGGATGTCAGTGCTGTTTTTTCGGCTCAGTTACTCGGTTGACAAATAGTGACGTAACTAGAGCCGTGCTAGGGTATAACGTTTCCATAAGCGGGAACTGGGGTAATCGTGGATTGTTTACCCAGTATGCCATTATTCTCTCACTCTCTTTTTTTTTTCTTTATAGAGGATTAGAAGGATCTTCATGAAAATTGTCTTTTTTTTTCTTATCTGAGTTGATCGCGTTGATGAAGATGTAAAGAACTCGATCGTAAATAACAATAAATGCTTATTTTTTAAAGAGAATAGTTGATAGTGTGCATGTGTGAATGCTTTCATTTCTTTAAGTTCAGTTTTACAAGGTAAACAGGTATCATTACATTGTACTATGATAAATCAATGGACGTCCCAGTCAAGCTTTCCATAATAGCTTAATGACGATCCACACAAACTGTATATGACATATTCCATGTACAAACTATGCGTGCATATTAAATTTGTGTACAATGTATGTATATGCATTTTGTGAATAAGTCAAATCAAATCAAAACAATAATACTCTTTGTGATGATAAAATAATAAAACTCATTAAGCATGCTATCACAATTCACAAAATTATAATTAGCATTCTCTTCAAAGTGTCTCTCTGCGGAAACTTCCGTGCTGGGGACGAATATTAGATTTGAATGTACACCGACATGTACAGCGCTCAAGTCTTAAAGTACAATTGCACTCCATGTTCAGGAGGTTGACTTTAAACATTATTAGGTGAAGTGTGCATAAGGGAGGTTATGCAAGAAGTACATGGTCGTGAATGCACTAATCTAGATTAAAATGCATAATTAGCCCAAGTACGAGGTCGAGATGGAATAGAAGTGCGCGAGGGGTTATCATGCATATTTCGGAGTGTATAACCATTGGCTAGCTATAGTGCACGTACCGTTTGTTATACAATGTTGTAGTATAAGTGTTTAATAAGGTGTATTTATACACTGATTTGTCTAGGCTAGATATTATAGCCTATATACTTTAATAGATTATAGGTGAAATAGTGCAATGTCTGTCTGCATTGCGAAACGGCATATAAATACTACAAAAAACCTCTAATCAATCAGATTGTTTTGACTCACGCCGTCAAGAGTGTTATACCAAACATACTGCCGTTAAATGCATGCACCACCTGTTCGTGCGTATATAGGACTCCGCATTTGACAACTTCATATCAGGCCAAGACAGCAGAACTTCTATATGGTGTTTAAGTTAGTGCAGGTGCATATAGCGTATACTCCTAGTAACAAAGCCCGTAGCACGTGTTGTAAATATATACTGTAGCTCATCGTGGATTCCTCATTAATAAATCGACGTTCTAATTACATGATTACACTGTGTATTGTCTGCGGCCCCCAAGTGATGAAGGTCGTCGCTCGGTTTTGTTATGTTAACGGGCTGGTTTATTATGCTCTCAAGCACACGTTAATTTTCTTCACAAAGCCAATATGAACCACATCTATGCCAATGCCACAATGAAGGTTTTGTTTGGGTGTTCGTGTTTTTCAATTCAGCAATAGCGTTTGTAGTAGACACAGACCGCTGAATGTCTCTTTGATGTCTGTTTAAGAAAGAAATTGCGTTGGCGTCATGGTATTTTCATAAGCGAAATGGGACTACACGAGAAAAATCAACGGCTTACAAAATATAGTGCACCAAAGCGATGAAATCAATTTTGATTTTTTACATGGGATTGTAGTTGTGGAGCAAGAATCTGTAAAGGTAATAATCTTGCTAGTTATCAGTAGCAAAACCTTAAGATAAGATGAAACTGCAAACATATTTTTTGTTCATCAACGAGTTTTTACTACTGCATTTGGTTCGATTCTTTGATATACACTGTAACATTATACGTTGGAAGGTTCTTTGGATACAAAATGTTTGTTGTGCAATGCTGGGTGGCGAAAAGAGAGGGTAAAATGCGTGAAAACGAGATTGTTCATTTGTGTTTGAATGCGTGGTCAGAGAGAAAATGCAAGAGAGTATATTGCAGTGTACATTGTATGTGCTTAGTATGGCTGTGTGTGTGAATATTATTTTGGTGCAAGGGAGGTTTTGTCTATGTAGGTTTTTGTGTATGTGATGTAAATGTCCGTTCGCATTTTTAAGAATAATATTAGAATATTAAAGAATACATTACTTCAGTTGTCTTTGAGGTTAGCATTTCTATTTCTCCTAAAAGACTATAACGTGTATCAGCAGAACAAAAAGACACCAACAACGCACATGCACCTTGCACGCCTTTCTTCTTCACGCCATCAATCTTGAAATTACACATGACACGTTTTGTTTGCCCGGCAAATCCTGACGGAACAAGAAACAAAGATTGATGAAAAGCCTTCAAATTAAATGGAGGGGTAACAGCTTTGGTAAATGTGTGCAATTAGCCTCCTAAAAATATCGAATTTTCTGCTTTTCATTATGTCATCAATGGTATAGACATAAAAAAACAACAACAACCAAACAAAAAACAACACCAATACATGATATCATACCTGGTATCATTAAAAGCTTATTTCGGCTGACTTTGCAGTTGATGACAATAAGAGCTATAATAAATATCTTGAGAGGCGGATCTATACTGAGTACAGACAAATGAACATTTTAATGATTCTAAAGCATTCGATTTGTATTTTAATCAAGTGATCCTGAATTTGTGATGCGAAAACATGTTCACATCAGCAGAAGTCCTGACACCGGACAGGAATTGGATGCCAGGGGCTATATTATAAGCACGGGCACGAATTTTCTTTTCATGGCTTACCATGTACAATCGACATGGCTAGACCCAAATGGCGCCTTCTACACCCTCCAATCGGAAGAAGAGCTCGCTATTGGAATATACCCATGCGTGAAATGTACTTTCGAGCTGCTGCTTAAATACGGTAGCTTGTATACGCAATAGTGTTCTACTTTAAGTGTGTGTGTGTTGTGTGTCCGTGTGTGTGCTTGTTTGGAGTGGATGTGGTTGTAAAGCATTAGCTCAGCTGTGTGACCATCCACATGCGAATTGCTAGAACCTTGGCGCCAATCGATCAGTGCATTGATGATGGCGTCTCTCCTGTGGAGTATAGTGTCTACCCGAGTATTTATCAGCAATTCACTTTTGCTGTTTTGACTATATAAGAAGACAGTACGATAAAGCTAAAACAACAACAACAACAACAGTGCTCAGCAAATCTAAGTGATGCATTGATGCAATAAGCATTATACCCTTTCTTTACATTTAGCGTCATCATAAAACGGTAATCTAAGACACTATAAATAAATGTTATGGCATCTCTTTTCGAGTGGTGTTAATAATATTTATCACTTTAATCCAATTTTGCTGTTTTGACTGTTCAAGAACATTGAACGACGAACCTCTAAGTAATATAAAGCTATATGTGATGCATTGATGCAATTAGCATTATTTCCTAATTTCTTTACGTTTAGGGCCATGACAAAACGGTAATCTATGGCATTATTATCTTATGGCATCTCTCTTCGAGCATAGTGTCAATTTATCACTAATTCACTTTTGCTTCAAAAAGACAGAACAATAAAACTGAAAGACCACTAGTGCTTAGCACGTCTAAAGTGATGCATTGATGCAATAAGCATTATTTCCTTTCTTTGCATTATTTTAGCATCATCATGGTAATCTATTACATTACTTTGAATGGATTCACCATTGAAGGTGTAATGTTTCGTATTTCAAAACTGTTTGAAATTCTGCTATTTACTGTAGTGTCATTATACTTCGTGATGTTCGAGTACGGGTTTTCTTTGTTTTTGTGTGTGTGTTTGTTTGTTTGTTTGTTTATAACCAAAACTGCTTTTTCATTCGCATAATTGATCCCCACATTTTGAATAAAGCCGAGTAGGTCCATACAAAGCAACATAAAAGTGGGTTACGGCGAGAACCAAGTCCACGTGACTCCAGAAATCACGCGTATGAAAATTAGCTTGACGTTTTGCGCAAGACTAGCCATAGTCCATTTACTTACACGGCTTTTACACTCAAACAGTATGAAATTGCTGTCAACACAAGATGTAGAATAATGTACACGTATACCTACCACACTGCAGGCTTTTGGCCCCCTTGGTGCAGAAGTACATTGTGACCTATTTCCAGAGTACACTCGTGTCATTAAAGGCACAATATCCGACCCATAGATCACCAACGGAGCTCCCAAGACATGCACGGAATTATGATACTGCCGTGTATTTGGCTTGATTAATGGAATTGTGCTTTGATAAGATCTTTCTGAGGTTTTAGCAAATACATATATATAAATAATCTAGACACATACATACAAACACACATTGATATGCACACACACACACACACACACGCCCACACACACACACACACACACATACACACGAAAAGGGAGGGGGCTAGGGGCCGCAGCCCTCGGATCTTCCATTTTTGGCTCTTTAAAAAAAGGAAATAAAAATAAAGAAAAGGAAAAAAGGGGGGATATACATTATACACACTGACCCTTCAGGTACTCCACACCCCCATTGGCCTACAGCCCCCCCCCCCACACACACACACATTTTCACATTACACTCATGGGGAATACCAAACATTAGAGCAAAAACAAAACAAAACAAAACAAACAAAAGCCATTCTACTAGTCAGCAAGTTATTCATTTAAGTAGTGATAGAATATCATGCAGGATTATACTCAGGTAATAGAAAACTATAATCATTATGCTTCTATCGAGTCTATACTGGTTGAAGACATGGGGCAAATAGGCCCTACTGCCTATAAGTTGATATCCTTTAGTTTCGATGTTTTCCCATCGCCAGATGGTGGAATTCTGGTGATTATATACATTGTGTATGTTCGAGAAAACCAAATTTTTATACATGTATTCTCAAACATAATCACACTGGTGAATGTGATTGCACATTAAATTTGTATTCTGTATACTCATAGTGAGGATCGAACAATCATTCCAATGGGACTCGCCTTTGTTTCGAGTGAATATATTTGGCTGTGGCATTAGTTGGGGAGTAAATAATGTCATCTATAAATGCAAGAGAATCTTATGGTGAAAACACCAGACCTATAAACTTAACAACAACAACGAAGTTATAGCTCCTTACATCCCGACAATAATTTTCGACCCAATCTGACCACGATCACATCTTCATGTCTCTATATACCGCTGCAATAATTGGACGGTGCTCTCACCCTCCACCTGGGGCAAATCAATCTGTGTAATGTCCCAGTGATTGATGGAATGCGGCAAACTAGGCTCAGCGGAGATATAATGTTGTGATGCTTGTCACGTGCACATCATATCCCTGGATGCACGCTCTCCGGATATCCTAGAGAGGGTTGGAAACGGGGGGAAAGGGACAGGGTAAATTAAGTGAAGAACAAGAGACCCATGGGGTGTAGAGCTCATACTCGAGTACATTATTTTGTATCGCAAGTTTACCTTTCATGCATTCTTGTAGACTACATGTACATTGTATTTAAAGGGATAGTACAGTTTTGGTGGAGATGAGAAGTGGGACTTTAATTGTTTGCGAGATACCAAGAAAACACTTATGATATAGTACAGAACATACCATTTTAAGAGGAATTCAAAGTTTATTTGATGAAAATCGGGTTTGGAATGACTGAAACATCAAAAAACAAAGTAAAACAAAGCGATCGTAATAAAGTGTGGGTCCCACACTTTATTAGAATCGCTCTTTTTTGATATCTCAGCCATTTCAAAACTAATTTTCATCAAATAAATGTTGAATTCCTCATAGAATTACATGCTCTTTCACATTTTATAAGAGGTTTCTCATTATCTCACCAAAAAATGTTAGAAACCTGAAATTTGGTCTCAACCATAACTGTACAATCCCTTTAAACCCAAGAAGAACATGGCAAACTGGCGAGGTTCTGGGGACGGGGGAGGGGGGGGGGAGGAGGGGGGGGGGAGGAGGGGGGGGGGTGATATCCGTCTGTGTAAATTCAAGCACACTGGCGATAATACCTGCCAAGTTTGTAGAAACTTTGACCAGGCATCTTCAAAAAGATCAAAATAATGTGCTGGAAATTGTATGCTTTCCTGCACTGTCTTTCGTTACACATAATAGAAATATTGCTTAACATGACATGACTTGAATGAGCAAGACATTGTAATAGGCCAACTTGGTTGCATTCGTTCATGGTTCATGTTTGCTATGGTTTGAACAACTTCTCTGTGCGTCTCTATTCCTGTATAGTTCTGTGTGCACAGTCAGGCATTGTCAGTCACGTGTAACGCAGAAATAATGAAATCCCTCTCATCCGGAGGACAGAATGTCTGAATGTCGTATTGCTTATTGTAACTTTTCCTGTCTATTCAGGAAATTAAAAAGCGAGTATCGCATGTTCACCTTCCACGCTTATAACATAGCAAACTTAAATATGATGCTTTGGGAAAGGGGGGGTGCATGGCATCCATTTGTATGTTAGAGCAAACTGGCGATACCTGCCAAGTTTGCAGAAACATTGACTGAGCAGTTTCAAGAAGATAACAATGCATGTGAAACTGTTGATCGTCACACGCGAACTTAAAAGTACACTCACTAATTTATTAACTCAGAGCATTTCTGGTTTTACTGATGATTTGATTTTTAAAGATTCTCTACGTTGGGGGTTATGGGGCTCCGGGGCGCCTCCGGGGGCATGATGCCCATTTGTAAAAATACTTGTACAGTGTACAGTATATTCTATCACCCTAGACATAATACTTGGCAAGTATTTGTGACAAATTTGACCATGTGTTTTCAAGAAGAAGATGAAAATGTGAAAAATTGGCACCACTTTGGTTCCCCCCCCCCCCCCCCCCGCCAAAGCGGGGGTACACCCGACTCTGACATGAATAAACTTGAAAATGCTCTCACAAATGATCATACTACAATGTAGGCCTACATTGTAATTCCATAAAGATCTAACATTCAAGATTCTCTAATTTGGGGGTTCTGGGACCCACATACGGCCCGCAAGTGGCACGAACAAACGTTAAACTATACAGTCATCCACCAGTCTACTTACTCATAGCACTAACTTAAAATCCCTCCTTGTTCGACAGAAAAAGATAAGTAAAGAATCCTTAATTTGGGGGCTTGCCTCCCCCACCCTGGTATTGTGCCAACTGGGGTCCAGACAGCGTCCACAAGAGGGAAATGATATGATTTATACGATTCTATCATGCTAGCGATAATACTTGCCAAGTTTGGTGCACATTAGATTTTGACAATGCGAATTAAAGAACATGAAAATGTGAAATCTAGGTTCAAATTTGGGGGGAGGGGAGGGGGATGAACCTATACCCTGATCCGATCTGAACAGACTCAACTTGGACTACAGTCACCAATGAACTTACTCATTGCACTAAGTTCTATCACTTGTGGTTCAGAGAAGATTTTGAAAGATTCTTTAATGGGGGGGGGGGGGGGGGGGCCACCTGCACCTTGGTGGCTCGGGGAGAAAATGGTGCTACAGCTGTATTTGTACACAATGAGATACTATAGGGATGCTATCTGCCAAGTGCAAATCCGCAGTGGGGTATAACGGCAACTAAAAAGAATGTACAGTGTATAAAAAAAAAACATAAGTGTTCAGATTCTGAGATTGCTGCTGGCAGGCTCCTTGGGCCCCATCCGCTTAAATTTTGCCCTATAGCTCCCTCCCCCCCCCCCCCCAAGTAGTTTGCACAACCTGATCACTCCCCTTCCACTGATAATTCCTGTCAAGTTTCTTCAATATCCAGTCCACAATTCTCAAGAAGATGAAAATGTGAATTTGATAAAGTATGATGCACGACACGACACGAAGAGACGGCCGCGGAAGTTGAGCAATCGCAATAGCTCAATTGCAGCCACTTGTCACAGCTTATAAATTAGCTCATAAAAACTAGGAAGCCAATAGAAGAAAAAAATCTCAGCAAGTGTTGCTCCTGGTAGCTGTATAACATTTTGTAAAGGATACACACACACACACACACACACACACACACACACACACCCACACACCCACACACATACACACACCCAATGATGAAGTACACCAGCTGTAATTACAAAGAGGACCAACATTATGATTCTGACATCATCCTAATTCTTCTTGGTAGTCATCTAGATACATTGTACAGTGTTGTATTTCCATCTGTTCACTTTGACATCTCCTTATAAAAAGGGGGAAAAATACAAACCCTTAAAACAGAACAACAGTACATCACAGTTTCAGTTTCACTATCAATTTGGGAAATGAGACAATGATATTTACTGGAATTTCCCTTCTGCTTTACTTAGAGATGTCTTCAAACTTTAGTAGCAGGCATTTAAATGCTGTAGTCGTCACACTGAAGATACAATTTCAGTTTGGTAGCTGTAGCTGTATGTGTAAGTGTGAACAGGGAGGGCAGTTTAAAGGACAAGTTCACCTTCATAAACATAAGGATTGAGAGAATGTAGCAATATTAGTAGAACACATCAGTGAAAGTTTGAGGAAAATCGGACAATCCGTTCAAAAGTTATGAATTTTTGAAGTTTTTGTGCAGTAACCGCTGGATGAGAAGACTACTGCAGTATGTGAATAACTTGATATGTGAATAAAGAGAATTTCACAAAATTTCATCTTTTGAAAAAAGTACACGTTTCCCCGACTCGTTACCGACAAATGTTATGGGTAATATTATTCCCCCTGCCTTTAGAAAGAGGCAAGTCAAGTGCTCTTTTATTATGCGAAAAAAGTGAAAATATGTTGAATTTTCTTTACATTTTCTTTATACTGTTGTACGCATATGACTCACAAGCTGTAGTAGTCTCCTCATCCAGCAGTTCCAACACAAAAATTTTAAAAATTCATAACTTTTGCATCGATTGTCCAATTTTCCTCAAACTTTCACTGATGTGTTCTACTAATATTGTTGCATTCTCTCAATCCTTATGTTTATGAAGGTGAACTTGTCCTTTAACTATACAGTGTCGTTACTGGCGAGATGACACTTCATTTTTCTTGATTTTGGCCATTTTGCTAAATCTTCCACAGAACTATAAATAAAATCAAGTGCCAAAAAAACAAGGATGCGTTTTTGGAAGGATCACATTCGCCAACATCTCTTTTGATTGGTATGGTAGAGAGCCACATATAACCTGCTGAAGTTTCAATGTAGAAGTGGTTAGAAATTCATTCATTCATTCATTCAAAAAAAAAAATGTTCACATGGTTCAATGATTTGATGACAAACTGTTCACATAAATAATATGCTTACAGTCACCACAATATATCTACACACCCTGAAAGAAAAGGAAGAACATAAAGACTGAAAACTTGACAACTTATATCATGTGTCATTCATTTAATTATGTTCTCTCTTGGAATATAAAAATGATGGAAATTACTTTCACTGATGAAACACAGCGCACATTATCCCTTAGTCTTACAGTTCATTATTAACATTCAACAAATGTCACCCTCACTAGATTTAGCTGCTGTCAGCACTCATGAAATAATAAGTGATACTGCTTTTTCTTTTTCCTGATTACATTGTCTGGTTTGATGTATAACTGTGAGAAATATACAGATGAAAAAGTTCTGAAAGTTCTACGAAAATGGACAGGAGCCTCAGGGGATTTGACACTTTGCTGACAGTCAGGACAAATTTGAATATGAAAGGCAGGCCTCACTGAGTGCCTGATTGGGAAAGGGGGCAGGAGATTTCTTCCCCCCCCCCCCCAAAAAAAAAAGAAAATAAAAAATGCATAAATCACATTTACTAAGACTACTGATAAACAAGTTCTTGTTATGAGCTTTATGGGGTGTATGCCTATTACTTTAGAACCCATATTCCCGTTGAGGTCACAGTTTGTCTGCCAATACTGAAAATTTAACCCAATCCCCCCCCCCCCCTCCAAAAAAAAAAAAAAATTGTCCACCCCCCCAAAAACAAACAAACAACAACAACAACAAAGAGAATTAATGGCCCAGATGTCTATGATGATGACAAGGTGTCGTAAGTCCTCTACTATGGCTGCTTTGAGGATCAATTTTACCAACTCTTAATAACAATGGATCAAAGCCCCACCTTCCTTTAAAAAAAAAAAAAGGTTCTACAAGTTTGATGGGAGTCTAATAAAAAGCATTTTCATAATCATGATGACAATCATACTTTGTCCATTTCCTCCTTCACTTACAAAGATGGATATCACCTCTTTAGCATTTATCATTTACACAATCACAAACGCATCTGAAAACAGAAATGAATCCTCTTCAGAAAAATAGTTTGTACTTCAGTAATGCAATTCAATAAGGTAGGCAGAACAGACAGAAGACTACAATCCCTATAATTGGTGAAGATGCCTCATAGAAGCCAAACAAAAGTCTTAATAAGGGGGCTGGGTTAGTGACTCTTATGCTTTCCCTTCCTTTGTCTTTTGACATTCTGCAAAGGCCCTTGTTGACCCACATACTACAGGAGAAACTGATTGAATGCATTATATATTATCAGCACAGCAAACAGTCACTTTTTTTTTCTGTTACAACATGGTCAGGGGCCCTGACTTTCTCACTAAGGGATTACTGCAGTTCAAAATTAACATATCCGGTTTAAAAAAAAAAAAAAACAACAACAGCAAAAAAAGTTCACATCTTAATTTCAGCTTATATAATATGCACAGAAAAATGTGTCAAAAATGGTTCATATCAAGGACATCATACCAAATATGACATCACAAAATGATAAAAGTGTTGCAGCTATCTTGCTCTACAAGCGACTCTGTTTACAACAAAATCCTTTGGACCAACAGGTTTTTTTTTTTATTTATCAAAATTTGCAACGCTAGAACAAATAAAGTGTATAGATATAAAGACATAATCATTTTAGGACCAGACTTCTTCTTTAATGCCATGAAATTGTGGCATACCATGTTTGCTATAATGGGAGCACAGTGTATAAGCTGCAGATAGACTGCTGCCCTCTTTTGTTGACAGACATACAGTGCTGCTGTCACAAGAAATCACTGTGACAACAGCTGAATGCCACAAAGAAGCTATTTTGAAGGTCTTTGTGTCAAGCAATCTACTGTAAAACGAGGAATGTTCGCGTGCATTTTAATTTCACGAGCATCAAGATTTGCGAAATTAAAATGCACGCAAATGTTCTTGTCTACACTAAAATGCATTGAATGCCCGTGGCAATTTGCGAAAATTTCATGCCGTTGGCTCCAATTCGGGAAAATTCCATGCCGCCAATATAACATGTTTTACAGCAAACTGTGCCAACTTGGAAGGTGCTTACTTGGATCCTTGATCAGGGCCACACCTTGCTCTTTTGGCAGCTCCTGTTAAGGCAGCTTACAGTTCTCTGAATTCCTCGTTATATCTGCCTCATACATTCAAGTGTCTTCCTCCTCATCTTCATCCCCTCCAAAGGATAAGAGGCTGGAATTTTTAACCTTCTTTCCTGATCTGTCTCTGTCCATCCTGGCCTTTTTCTTATCTTTGGACTTTTTTGATGACGACACATTCAGGTCCGATTTGTCGCTTTGGCTCCGCTTTGTTGGTTTACGAAACCTGATTCTTCCATCACCAGGATCTGCAAGACAGCGGGTGAACAGAAAAAAAAAAAATACAAATCATGCCAACAAACAAACACAATGTTTTCTATGCCAACTATTGCCAGGATCAAAAATGCAAATTCATTCAAAGAAATGGTTTTGCATCTAGCCTTGCTAGCTATCAAGAGCCCCGTACTTGAGGATCTACTTACAGTGGCATGGCAATATTTTGTACATGACTGATAACCACAACCATAGGAACACTACCCAGTAGGCACCTACATTTAAGGTGGAGATATTATTGTCAAACATCATGAAAATCATAAAGTCAATACCTGTAACAATCGAGTATTACCTATGAGTTTCTGTTTTCTTCTTTTGTTTTGTTTTGCAATATATCTCACATTGTTGAAGTAAAAGTTTGTGAAAAGGAACATGATGTAAGTCATTTTCTCATAAAAGAAAGAGAAAAAAAAAAACACACACAAGAAAGCAATTGCTCTCCCTCTTCCACTGCACAACAAACTTGTGTGTTGACATGGCACAGCTACTAATACTTCTCAATACATTAACTCTTTTTGTGCCACGTTCGTTTGACCGACTCAGCCGATGGCGTGCCAAATTCGCAAATTTTGCTCAAACATACAATCTGCCCAAACCGACTGATAAATCGCCAAATTAAATGCCGCAATACTCGCAATTCCATTCCTGTTGTATGCAGCTTGCATTACATTGTGGTGATTGAATATCAAGCTGTGTTCCCTATTGGATTTGTGACTGCAGTCTAGATACGTTCCTGTCACTGGTTGTTGTTGTTGTAGTTTTTGTTTGTTTTTTTATAATTGTGTGTGTGTGTGTGTGTGTGTGTGTAAAAGTTGTGCCGGGACAATATAAAAGCTACTGATCATTTGAAAGAAAGAAAAAATTATCAATTTGTCATAAAATTTACATCACAGAAAATCTTGGCATTTTTTCTACAACTTGACTCATTGCATGTCCAGCCTAACAAAAATCTATAAAAAGTTACATGAATCTGAAAAACAATGTTTTCCCAAAGCATGCCTACATTGCGTTGCAGTTTCAGAATAATGTGGCACACAGGGGATTAACAATGTGATGCATAAAGAGTTAACAATTGTACTGGTAGTGAACCCCAGCCAGCTTAGCTGGGCATATATCTTCTTTACCTTGGTCCTCTTCCTCTTTCTCTTCTTGGCTGTTTATCTCCTTCAGGGCCTGGTCTGCCTCTTCTTGGGTGAGATCTCCTTTTTTCAGGACCACCACCACAGGCTTCTCATCCTCTTCATCGGGTCTGTCAGGAAGGTCATCCAGTTGGGGTAATTCTTTCTGTCGAGAGAAGCAACACGTCATCAAATCAGACAAGCTCAAACACAAAGAATGTTCCCTCGACCAAAATGTAAACTGTTCGTATCATATTGATATACAGTGTATGTGCACAGGGAATAATTTTCCTGGTGCATGTATTGCATCACAATATTCTATGCATTTTTTTATATATGACTGCTACAAATTTGCATACATAATTTCTTGTGTGTGCAGGTTTTTAACATAGGACTGTACAGAACTGAGTTAATTTAAGTATTTTACCATTGATCAAAACTGTTAATCAAATTTGAGAAGTAAAATTATTCCCTGGTCACTCACTGGTGTGATTGTGTACTGCATCTTCCTTTTTTTTTTTTTTTTTTTTTTTTTTTGTTAAAGTGGGGTAGATGTGGGGTTCCATGTTTCAAGAATTACCAGGCTTATAGTTATCAGTTGGGTTCAGAAAATTTCAGCAGGGTTGCACTGAATGGACTTCTTTGAACAATTGAAGAGTGTTTACATGGCTTCTGGAAGAGAGGGAGAGTATAGTGTAAAGAAAGATTAACTTAAAATTGGAACATCCTACCTGAATTTATCAATTCAATAACGGTACTATTAAATTGTAAAATAACATTGTTCATAATACTACTTCAGTACAAATGTAAAAAAAAATACACCAGACACTGGCCTGTACTTTATAGATCTAGTGGAGAAGAAGAAAAATACAGTCCTAACCAGTCTTGCATCTATATAGCTAAAGCTTATCCAGATAACTTTGCTAATTGAAGTCGCACATTTAGGAAACTTGAAGAAAAAGCATCAGACATACTAGACTATATCCCTCTTTCTGTTTAAAGGCCAAAGGAAATGGCATCTTTCATGGCAAAATAAACATCGACAGGCTGTGTTTCATCATTACAGAGTGTCTGTCTTATCCCTATTACCTGTCTAGTATGAAATGCCCTAGACTAGTTACCCTCTAGTAGCTCTACCCTACCCTGCGAAATAGCTGGTATCCAGAACAATCACCACCACAACAAAGCTTACTTCAAAAGAAACATGAAGCGCACACATTCTAACAATATACTTGACAAATGCTTAAAGTTTTCACTTTTTAATATGAGCAGGGAGCTGTAACCAGGAACAGCCTGACATGAACGTGTTGGGAGTCGCGGTAAAACTTTACCATTAAAATTACAACTTACAAGAAGGGTTCCATAAACACCATCACTAATACAGTAGTACTAACACATCATACATAAATGTTTGATCTAGTTTCTACTTCATACTGTTAGAAACTAACTTCATAGTACATTAGTAGGTTCTATCGACTATAGTATAAATTCAAATCTAAAATTACACAGTATTAAAACGTTAACAGTTAGACCTAGAGGGTAAATACCGTATCTGACCTTCGAATCGACTGTCGGGCCCTCCTTGTATCCAACATCTTTCTTGAACTTAGTGAGGAAACTGGGTTCTGATGGCTTTATGTAAGTTATGTTTCGATTAGCTGCCATTATGTTCACTTCAAGTGCCAGAATGTCTGAAAGCACAACGCAATAATCGCACCGAGCGTAGAGATCCAACACAGAGATCCAGTTCCCAACACAAACGTCGACGTATGGGACACACACAATGTACATAAACAGTGTAGTGTCTGCTCTAAATCTAATGTACGTGTGTCGGTTGCCGACCAAATTTGTCTGCCATTCTTTGGACTGCCAATTTTGAGATTTGAGATTACGTCCGAGAACAAAGGAGCAACACATTGGTGGATAGACTACCAGCTTGAAGCAGACTATCGAAGTTTCTCCTGCAGTTCAAACTTCACTCAGAAAAAGATAAAACAAAATAAGATTGCTTCGTCTATCGAAGTTTCTCCTGTAATTCAAACTTCACTCAGAAAAAGATAAAACAAAATAAGATTTCTTCGTTTCGCAATGTAATAAAATGCTTTTCATTCCCTGCTCCAGTGATGTGTAAGCAGATTAAAATCTTTGTTGTTGAAACATAACTATCTGTTACACTCACATCTTTTTGAGATTCATACCCCTTTCATAAACTCATCCTCCTATTATCCGCATAAGAATAATGCGGACAATTCAATAAAAAATGCGTTCACAAACTCTGAAAATAATCCGCATTATTTTTACGAGCGCCCGTCCTGAAAAAGGCGGATAATCGTCATGGTGACTGCACACGTCCCTCCTGCGGGAAAGACAGGTGACGTTTGACCGCACCCCGGCAATTATCCGCATTATTTGGGTTTGCGTTCATAAACTCAAAATCTGGTCCCCACGCTCCTATTATGCGGATAATAGAAGGGTCGAAATAATGCGCATTATTCTATCCCCGCTCCGATTTTACGACCAAATGTTGCGGATATTATCCGCATTATTGAGTTTATGAAAGGGGTATTAGTTTGACATTTCTATATTCCTCAACGAGGTCGTGCTTATAAATGCGAAAATAAAACAAACATAATACATTTTCTTTTTGTTCCAACCTCTTTTTTTTTTGTGTTTCCTTTATTATCATAATTATCAGCTATTATCAGAATTGAATATCTTTATCCTTGATTTCTTTCTCATTTAAGGAATCTCGATCATATACTTATCCGCACAGGACGCATACTCAACATTACAGAGGGAGTCGACTATATTACTACTACTGTTGGCCCACTTACAGATAAGATCCTGGCTTACTTGAAGCATTGTTTTCATAGTTGATTCCGTCACATAAAGCTTTCATTCAGTCCGAGCCTACACACTAACTTGTTTTATCAACCCCGGTGAGGAAATAGATACGGTAACGGAATAGGCTCAGAAATGTTGCATTTATACTTATTATAGTTATTTTCTGCATATGTTTTGACGTGATAGGCTATAACCAATAATTTTTTATTTGTCCCGGTGATGTATTGCATCATTATTGCTGTGAGATTAGCAGAAATCAATTTAATTCAATTCAATTAAGTTCAAATTAACCATCAGCGGAGCATTTCGCTTTTGAGTGTATGAAGGGCTTATTGTTAATGAGTACTTACAGCTCAAAGGGATAGTCAAGTTTTGCGCGGTTGAGATGAGTATTTAAAATTTAACTTTTTGTTGTGAGTAAAACCTCCGAAATATAACATGGTATACAATTGCAAGAAGAATTCAAAGTATATTTAATAAAAACCGGATTTGAAATGGCTGAGATATCCAAAAATAAAGTATAAGTGGTCCTAATCAAAAGGTGGGTCCCACCTTTTTATCAGGACCATTTTTTTTTTTTTTTTAGATATCAGCCATTTCAAAGCCAATTTTCACCAAATAAACTTTGAATTCCTCTTAGAATTGTATGCCCTTTTTATTTTAAAAGGGGTTTCTCATTATCTCACAAAAAGTTACTATCTTAATCCCTACCTCAACGCAAACTATATTACCCCTTTGATTCATCAATATGAAGATCTATGACAGTATATGATTCGTGTATAAAGCAATAATCATCCAAAAACTGTTGGGAGAATAAAACATACGCTATATATACCGGTATCAAGTATAAAACCTCTTCTCAGTTGGATTCATTCAACACACCTCACACATGTTCCACAGATGGTGTGAAAATATAAGATAATATGGCCTGCATCTGCAAAGGCACTATACGGGAGACAGTGTACGGAAAATCTGTATATCTGTCAGCAGAAAATCATGGGTTACTTGAATGATGGGATATAATATCTAAAAACGTTTGGAGACACACTCTAAAAACACAAATGTTGAATTAGCATTTATAAGGGCCGAGGAGTGACAACATTTTGAAGGTGTTGTTTTTCCTGCTAGATTCAACATTTAAAATGTTATTTTAAAAGTGGGATGCAACACTTCAAAAAATGCTGTCACTCCTCGGCCCTTTTAAATGTTGATTCAACATTAAATTTGCGTTTTTAGAGTGCACAAATTGGTCTCCTTGAGGTCTAATGACCACTAATGTAGTCAAGTTGTTGAATAATATGATTATACATGATTTGTCTCCCTTGCGATTGATCACGTTCACCCGTGAGTAAGTGCGTATATAAATCCAACTTTGAAGGGCTAATGGAGAGCTCAATTTTGGTTGTGAGGAAAGAAGAACTTTTCCTCTTTCCGCACTGGTACCTAATCATGTTGACAAAATACCGTACATGAGTGAGCACATGACCTTTAAAAACAACAAATTGAACTTTTCCAAGTTTGTGTGTTATTGTGAAGTAACAATAATATGCATGTCTCACTTCATGGATGAGATCTGGCAGTGGCCAAATAGGCCATGCAGCCCATACGAATGTAATGCAGGTTTTGGGTTTGTGTGATGTATAGTCCCCCGTCGGTTATAGCAGACTAATTACGGACGTGGCGACTCAAGGATCCGACCAGTTCTTATCTCCACTGTAACCCCCATCAAGGCTTTGTCATATTTTTCTTTATCGCAATTTCAATTTCAGTTCTAGTGGTATGATAAAAGAACATATGGTTATAACCCATAAACTTGGACATTATTATAGTCATATCAAAAAATCGGAAAATCCCGCCTCTTCACTTTAGCTGAAAATTTGAGAGAATATTTGGAAAAATTACACACACACATCAGAATTATATCATGAAAAAAGTTCACCTCATTTTTATAAATCTTTGTTTGGTATCCTTGTTCATATCTATAGCCTATACAATATGAAAGATCATGCTTAGTGTTGTGATTTTCTTTCTTTTGAATCAATAAAACATTTTAAAAAGTTTATCTTAACTTCTATGGCTCATCCCTCTATCATGCAACTCTGCATGTGTTCTCTTACTGTCGGAATATTTTATAATCATATAAACTTATACCATGCACACATGGTGAATATGCACTGTTATACTCATACACTGTAGGCAACCTATATTATGAGAATCTATACGCTCATGTAATTAAAGTTCTCCCCTGCAACTGATTGGCGGATTGCCTTATATCGACGTAAATAAACACTGAATTGATCAGTGTTTAGCAGAAACTAAGATCATGGACATTGGTCGGGCGCGTCTTATCAACTTGCACCCATCTAAAAAAAAAAAAAAAAAAAAAAAAACTAAAACCCCCAAACGACCGGTGAAAGTATTGAAAAAAATCCCACCAGCCAAATTTCCTGAAAAATTCAAAAATAATAAGAGTAATAAAAAAAAAAAGATAATGGTAACTGATGGTAGGCCTAGACAACTAAATCTAATTTACTCGGAAATCGACGTCAACTGATCATCCAACGCCTATGTTTATCTTTAGATTGGCAACAAAAAGTTCACAGTCATTAGCGCCAGGTACGTGTAATTTTTGTCCGCTAACATCGGTCTGAAACATGTGAGAAAGCGCGCTTGAAGAATCCACCGAACCACGAACTCGAGAGCCGCTGTTTTCATTACGCCGCGTGCGGCCGGCTCTGCGGCGCGGCGCGGGCGGGGTGCAGCGGCGTGGCCATCACGGAGAAGCGAGGGTTACTTGTCGGCAGCAGAAGAAAACAACTAGACTCTAAATGTGAAATATCGGTCACCGGTTCAACGAAATTCTCTAAAGCAACCAGCTTTCAGCAAGCCCACCATTTAAAAATGTTCAGAGCTGTTATCAGAAGCAGTGCCAGAATGGTAGGTTCATACATTTCACCGCAGTGACAGTGGGCCTACTAAAATTTATTCTCCCGACAATGACCAGTAGTCCTGAACACTGGAATTTGTGTGTGTTTATGCATTGATATGGAGTAGAATATAAATTTAGCTTGTGTGCTTGTGTTGTCAAGTGACAAGACAGTATAAATTTAGTATCATTTTATAGATGTTGTTAAAGATGAACAGATGAAAGGTGCTTCTAGTTCTACCATACTGACTGTGTGGTGATGTGATTGTTGTGATCTTGTATCAATATTTGTGAGAAAGTTTCTTTAGTCTAGTCGTATTAAAATTGGCAGATCACAGATTCTGGAGGTCAACACTTACAGTATTAAAGTCTAACGTTACACAAGTAGAAACAGTGTAAAAAACCTGCACCAGCACCAAGGCTCGACCTCCCATGCCAAAATTCTACAGCACGCAAAAGCATGTAGGTTTCTACTTGTAGCTGGCGATCTGATTTTGGACAGTGGTCAGTGTTATGATCAAAATTAATCGCACCAGTGACCCCACCATGTTCACTGGTAACAGCGCCCTGGGGTGAGTGTCTAGCAGCTAGGTCGAAATATTATGAGTGGCTTGCTTTACTGTACTGTAAAAGTTGCTATTATATGTTCCTGTAGTTGATGTCTTGATCCTCCGGAATGAAAAACATGCGAAACTCTACTTACCCGGCAGAGCGCGAAAAATTAGTAGTGCGAAAATATCAACTTTTACAGTATTATATCAGTGCGATCTTCTATCAGCATGATCAGTGGGACCTGTATGGCAAGTTCATGCTTCTGCTGCTTCTTTTTCATCTTTTCTTCTTTCTTTTTTTTTTCTTCTTCTTCTTCTCCTCCTTCTTCTTCTTCTTCTTGTATTATAAACAAGGGACAAGGTATGTCCAGATTGCCATACCAGTGTGTGATCACTGGAACTGAGCCAGTGGCAGAGAGTACCTGGTAAAATATACCGGTACATTGAAGAAAGTGAAAATGAGAAAAAAAAAAATAAAGTCGGATTTAATATATTCTCAGGTCAAAAATGCTGAAAAAAAAAATAAAGTCGGATTTAATATATTCTCAGGTCAAAAATGCTGTAAGTGTATTTCATTTCATAACTTTTGTTTAAGTGTTGAAAGGACCAGAGGCTAAAGGTACAAAACTTGGCAATCTAGAGGTGTATAGACCATTCAGTTACAAATGTACAAGTACATAATATGTCCTGAAAATGGTTATTTTGATTTGTAACTTTGGAGAACACTTTGCTCAAATGTTTTAAAATTTCTTTGCAGTTTTATTGCGATTATACTGTTGGCATAGATACAATTGTCATAAAAATTGGTGAAGGTATGGTTATATGAAAGTTGCATACTATTTTACTAAATTTGCTAAGGTACACTATGGCCCGAATTCACGAAGGTGGTACAAATGAAACCATGGTTTAAACCATGGACAAAAACCATGGAGCGCCAAGTGTCGCATGGAATATTTCGTTACGAGATCAGTCAATTTCGTCGATGAAATGATTATTTTGTAACGAAATGACAACATTTTGTAACTAAATGGACATTTCGTCCACGAAATGATAATTTCGTTAACGAAACAGTCCTTTCGTCGACGAAATGACCGATTTCGTAACAAAATATTCCGTGCGACACACTTGGCGCTCCATGGTTTTTGTCCATGGTTTAAACCACTGTTTCATTTGTACCACCTTTGTGAATTCAGGCCATTGTGTGCATTGGCTGTGTATGTGCATGTTTGGCTAAAATTAACCAAAGATGTGAATAGTTAAGATATGGTGGCCTTGAATGCTCATGGACACTGGGGAATGTAGTTTGAGTTTCTCCTTACTGTTTTTCCTGGACTCTGGTTTTGTTTTGTTTTGGGTTTTTTTTTTGTCACTCCCATGAAGGGACATAGAAATGGATTACCTCTACCGTCACTAAATTGAAAAGCTTCTTGCTGCTCTATTTTCTTTTAGGGAAAAATATAAAGTTACAGTGTGTTAAAGAGAGAAAAAGGGTTTAATACATCTAAAGCATTCTTGGCCTTGGAAAAATAGACCTGAGGTAATGAAGATGTTAGTTATTTGATTCTCGAGACATATATAAACTGATATTTAAACAAATCTTGTTCACTTCAGTTACTTCTGCTTTGACACGTACAACTTTTTGAGGATATTGTAGTGACAATGCCATTGAGAGTGTTCTAGCTGTGACCCCTCAGTTCACCTTATTCTCCCCTTGCAGCTGGCTGCGCTGCGTCCAAGGGCCCTGTCCGGTGTGTCGCCCATCACTGAAGGGGAGCAAAAGATCAAGCAGGTTCTGCAGGAAAAGTTCCCAGAGGCCACGAGCATCGAAGTAGAAGACATATCAGGTAGTGATCCAGAACCATTGCAAGACTTTCACACGTAGTTGTAGGCGGCAGGAACAAGTTTTTGCCCATAACGTTCCAATCTGTAAATGTTTCATGCTCTGAATATAAGAATCTTGTGTGTCTGTTTGCATTTGAATTGCTTGGCTCTGTTTCATTTTTCTGTTGTCCTGTAAATAGTGGTTGCATGTACTGTAAAAATGGATATTTTTGCGCACTAATTTTTTGCGCTCGGCCCGGTAAGAAGAGTTTCGCTTGTTTTTAATTCCGCAGAATAAAGAGAGTAAGTACTGGAACATATGGCAAGCAAAAATATTTGTGTCCTTTTATTTTCGCGCTAGGTTCTGGTTGCGCGAAATATGCAAAAATTTCAACACCGCGAAAATTTCCACTTCTACAGTACCATACTCTATATTCACTGTAATGTCCATCCATGTACAATGGTACGTATTTCGTAAAAGGCACTGCTTACCATAAATTGCAGATGAAACAAAAACCCAGCCTTAGTGCTTCAAAATAGTTCTGAAATGTGAGTTAGGGATAAAAAACAACCAGTGTAAAAAGATAATCAGTATAATCAATGTTAAGTCATTATTGTTAATTGTACAAAATGTTAACAATAGTTATAATAAAATTGTTTGTAGACTAAACCATCTACAGTTATATTTAAGTGAGAAAAATAGTGATATTACAGGATGTATCTCCTTATGTTTTAGGCTTTATTACAACATGTTTATATGGTAGGATGTTTTGTGATACAACTGACCTGCACATGTGCATTAAATGTGATAACTCAAACATATTTAAATCACTACTCCCAAACATAAGCAGTACCTTTAAGTTATATCCATGTAATGTTACCCTTAGTGGATACAAGTATACATGAATGTGGTTTAACATTATGTTTTGGGCAATTCCGCAGTTAGGTGGACATGACATGGATAAAAGAAATGTGCCTCTTTATCTTACCCTTTGATCTAGGTATCAACTAATGCCATGGATGTTCACCAATCATTAGGGTCTTTCAAATTCAGTAGATTTTATTTTTCGTATTTACTGATTTTGCGAGATCTAAAACCATCATTTAAAATGTACATGTGGGACTGGGGACGCTGAAATTCACTTAAATGCAAATTACAGTGGGTTCCTTTGAAATTTTTTCCTCAAAGTTTTGCTAAAGGGTAAAAGATGAATACATTTAAATACTCCAGAAGTCATGTGACATTTTGTCAATTACAAAAGGGTGAAATGACCTGCGGAATTACTCCGGACAAATGTAACGTTACTAACCGTAACGTTACTAACCATGCTTTTGGGGGTCTAGCTAAAAAATTATCGGTCGAACTGCTAAAAAAATTTGCATGAACATTTGTCATGATGCAATAATTGAAATTAATGCAACACTTTGTTTGAAGTAACTTGAATTTTTGCACACTTTTTGTTACAAGACATTGATTTTTTTGTCTTGTCCTTTTTTCGTAACGTTACTAACCAGCCCTTTAAGTTGCTATAGCAGTTCTAATATTTCTTGGATTGTGTTCATTCTTTTCTGTATCATAAACCTGGGAAGGATGAACATGTTTTTGACATAATTTTGACTTGAAATGAATAAATGGTAATTTAGTGGTAAAAACAAATATCTAAATTTGTTCAAATGTAACGTTACTAACCGCGGAATTGCCCTTTTGCATATTTCCCAGAATTAGTAACTTGCAAAATGTCACCTCCCTGACATAACTGCATTATGTCATCTCCAAGACTGGAAATCATTAAAATTGTCATAATAGTGATATTACACATAATATGTCTTTCTCATTCCATTACTGTAAAAGTGGATTTTTTTTTTCACATATTTTTGCATATTATGTGATAAGAAACTACATGTAGTGTGAAAATAAAAGCATGCAAACACTTGTGCTTGTAATGTAGTAAATGTATGTTATAACATTTGATCTGTATGATTCTGTGGGATTAAAAGCATACAAAATTTATTTTGCCCAAGTGAGCGCAAAAGAATTACCCAAGAGTTCACAATCCCATTTCAACCACTCACAACATTGCATTTCAAGTCCCAATTTGTGAATGTCATATTTGGTATTTCACAAATTATGCAAAAGTTTCTGAATGAGAATGAATGTTACTGAATGAGATCTCAATTTTGCTTCAGAAGTAGGCACTCAGTTTTTCTATGTAGCCATCTGTTGTAAGATAAAGCCAAAGTGCCAATTCAAAACATGCGTTGCATTTTACATTGATTTCAAACATTTCAAAGAAAAAAAAAAGGCTCTCAGCACAACTTTCTGCAGCCACTTTCGGGTTTCTTCAGCTGACAAGCAAAAAGAAAAAGAAAAAGGGGGGGGGGGGGAAGTGCCCTCAGTGCAACTTCTGCTGCCAATTCTTGGTTTTCCAGCTGACAAGCAAAAAAGAAAAGTGCCTTACCCACATTTCTCATCCATTTGGTACAAATAAAAAAAAAACTTAACCACATTTTTTTTTCCTCGTGCCTCTTCCGAGATAAAAAAAAAAAGAAAACAAGAAAAAGAGGGGGGGGGGGTCCAAGTGGGTTAGACCCTATGTATTCCTATGTATTATCCAAAAAAAAAGTTGGGGGTGCAATAATGTAGCAACTGGTCATTTGAAAGAAAAACCATCATAGATTTGTCATACAATTTACATAAGAGCAAAGCTTGGCATTTTCTGTACAATTTGCTCCTAACCTGTCCAGGGTAACAAAAATCTATAAAAGTTACATAAACCCGAAAGGCATGACTAAGTTGCAGTCTCAGAATAATGTGGCACACACGGGGTTTATACCCTGGCACATTTAGGCCCGAATTCACAAAGGTGGTTTCAAATGAAACTACGGTTTCTAGAAACCATGGTTTTTAGAAACCGTGGTTTCGAGTCTGCGATTCACAAACAGTGGACTCAAAAAACCACGGTTTCATTTGAGTCCACGGTTTGGAACCATGGTTTCAACAGTGGACTCAAATGAAACCGTGGTTTCAACAGTGGACTCAAATGAAACCGTGGTTTCAACAGTGGACTTGACCTCAGAAAAGGGATTTCCCCTATTTAATATTACACTGAGCATGCTCAGTACAGTACACACCTAGCATTGTGTTGTTGTTGTGTTTTTTTAACATGAAAAACATTAAAACATGAAAAACATATCTCCTTCCCCTGTATGCTGTTGCTGAGTCTTATGTATGTTCAATGCAATGCAAATACATGTACACACACACACACACACACACTGACAGAGAGAGAGAGAGAGAGAGAGAAAGACACACACACACACACACACACACACACATTGGATGGAAACTACTGACCCTGACCTGGAAGACCACACTCACGTTGCAGGAAGGATTCAACGTTCATTTGATGAAAATTGGTTTTCAAATGGCCGAGATATCAAAAAAGCGATAATAATAAAAGGTAATAGACCACGCCTTTTATTAGGATCTCTTTGTTTCACCTTGTTTTTGGATATCTCAATCATTTCAAAACCGATTGTCCAGACCTAAATAATTCTATTGTTCATTCCCAATGTTTAACTGTATGGTTTTTACCTTCTGAGCAGTCACAAGTATATGGTATGATCACATAATTTTTGATTAGTGACAAATCCTTATTACCAACAACATAATAATGTACTTTGTCAGAATGGCATTACAATGTACAGTACGTTAGCCATGTTCAGTAGTTTTATCCTCTACTACAGGGCAAGTCCAAGATAATGTCCCCTCAGATGCTCAAAATTCATCTTGATTTTATCAAAAAGTTATTGATATCATCTTGTAGCCAAAGAGTTAAATCATATGTTTCCAGCAAAGAAAATATTGAATTATGCAAATTTATGCAAGAAATATGGCCTTGATTTGCATAAATCAAAAACAAACCTTACGTATGGGACAAATTATAAATATTCATCTAAAATCAGTTGAATTTGTCCTTGACCTAGTTCCTTTATGGACATGACCCCTGTATGAGTTAGTATAATCTGCAATTGGTAAGACAAGGTCAGCACATTAATTATGCAAATTATGCACTTTCCCAGAACATAGTGTCCCATACGTAAGGATTTGAGTATGTTTTTTTAAGTTTTTTCTGAAGATTTGTAACATTGACCAATCATACTTTAGGAAGTTCTAATTTATTCATTTCAACTCCAGATTAGCAAAACTAAATGAGGAAATTTAATTAGTCCTTCATCTTATAACTAATTAAAGTTTGCTTACGTATGGGACAAATGCCTTACGTATGGGACATTACATGCAAAGTGAATGGGAAAACCGCCTTTTGACATGGATGCTATATGTCCTTACATTTGTTTGGTTAATGGTTATCTTTGCACCTACTCTGAAGAATATGTCTATATATCTGCCTCTCCTACTCAGATGACCTCAGGGAGAGTGTAAGGACAGCATTATTGAGTCATTCTATGATTAAGAAAGGAAAATAAAGAATATTCATTTATACTTGTAATTTCTTATTTTCATTACAGGCTGTGCAGCTGGTCTTGAATTAACATTCCCCGTTAACATTTTGATATTGGACATTTTCTTAATTCAGTTATCATTTTCAACTTTACCTCTCTACAAAATGACTTTGTCCAAGAATGGGATTCTCTGAGTGTCATTTTAGGTGCAGTACACTGTTCAGCATGTACCACAGGTTGTACAGCCTCAAAAGCGAAATCAAAACAATTGTGCTTATGGCGCGCATCAATGACAACATTATAGGTCTTACTGAAAAGAAAAATCACTTAAGGTGTGAGCAGGTAACTTTGTCATTACTTGAGTTGATAGCAAAGGAAAAACCCTATGAGAGTACACTTGTACTTTTTATTTTGATATGATTGTTAATATTTCAACTGTTCACCCTCAGAATATGTCATGACTTATCAAGGTCATGAACATGATTTCTGAAAATCCTGTAAAATGAAGACTATAGTTTACATTTGCTATAAACCACAATATCAATACTGGTTCTGTGGTTGCATGGAGTGCTAAAAACACAAATTACACAAACAAATAGGAAATTCAATTTTCTTTTCTATTTTGTGTTTGAAGAGACAGATGTGCTCTGAGACACCTTCATCAACTCATACTTACTTTGTACCCCACATCTACACAATTATCAACATACACTGCAATCTGGTAGTGTATGATCAAATGAGGTTATTAGAATTTATTCAAAATTGTAATTTGCAGATCAGTGAGTTACTTAAGTGTTTCAAATCTAGATTTGAATGTGCAAATGATAATCTTTCCTGTATCACTACACAAGCATGTATGTATGTACAAAGTAGCACAAATTTTGTCGTCTTTGGTTTCATAGACACGAAGCCAAGCAATTTGAAAAAAAAAAAAAAAACAGAAACAGCATTGGTACATACATTCTTCTATCTCCTTAAAATCTAAAACTTTCATTAAAATTTGATTGATTTTGCAGTTCAGCTAAAATTCACATGGCAAAACATGATGATTACAGAGCAAAATGAAGTACTCTTGTTGTTGTGTTTTGTGCTGCATTTCAAACAATTATAAAGCTTTATAAAAACTTAGACAACTTGCAAGGTAAGCCTAGAGCTACTGAAAGTACCCACTTCAAACTGTATCTGCAAATACATTGTACATGACATTTGATTCTAAAGTTGAAATTATCAAGACTACAAATTAGTTATTGTACATGTACATGTATGCTATATCAAGGTCACAAGCTAGAATTTGCTCATTTTTTTTTTCATTTGATGAAAAAATATTGACTAGAGTAATTACAAATGGGCTAGAAATAGAGTGTCAGTATACTATTATCTGCATGTGTAGACATCATGAGGACAGTGTTAATGCATGACGGAATCCAAACTAAGACATTTAATTGTAAATTGGTAATTACTTTTATTTGTTTTATTTTAGCTTTTGCTGGGTACCTGAACCGGGAAAGTACCCACTTAGAAGTCTATTTCATTTGTTACATGTTGTAGCATGATTTGTGGAACTGAATATGACACTATGGGGAAATTTAAAGTCATTCCCATGAATGCATTTGTGCACTAAAGACAAATGTCCCATACGTAAGTTGAGCCATGTCCCATACGTAAGGTGTACTTTCGTTAATTAAACCAACTTCATGAAAATATGCTTTATTCTTTTGCAGTGAAACTTTGCTGAAAGATACTTCAGTATTGTACCTTTCTTCACTTCCAAACAGAACTTGATCAGTAAGGTACTTTCAGAGAATTTTCAGTTCAAACTTTATTTTGAAAAATCCAGTTTTTCTCTGGTCCCATACGTAAGTTGGCATATTTTTCTTAATAAAATAATCAACCCAAGGTCAAATGACACCAAACTTAAACACAATATTCTTCTCAAGAGTACCAGTCCTCCTGATGATAAACAATAAAATCCAAGTGCTCCTTCATTACTTTTCAGAGGTTTGAAATCTCTGAATGTCCCATACGTAAGGTGCGCGATATCTTGGACTTGCCCAACACTAGTAATGTGTTAAATATTTAGAAATATACTAGAAATGCAAGACAGTGAGATGGACAATACATGAACATGCAAATATAGTATCTGCCAACTTTCCTGAACTACATGTAGTACAGAATAAATCCTGATAAAAAGGCATTATTATAAAGAGAGAGATGACTGTCGGTGTCCCCGGATTTAATCAACTGTAGCCATCTGAGATTTTTCTTATGCCTATCAAATGTGGAGCGACTCTGTGGCTTATTTAAGCTTAGGAGACACTTTCTGGGATATTTGGATAGACAGTTTAGCATTCTCTATCTGAGGTGGCTTTTGATGAATTGTGTGATTTTAACAATTTCCAAAGTCATATGCCACTAAATACTGTACGTATACAGGATTATTGTCACTTTTTGACACGTCTTGGCACCTGGCAAGGATTGTCAATGAGAGTAAACTTCAGTTCGATCTAACCAATCACCTTCAGCCTTTACATGACATTGCAATGTTCATGTCTATTCATAGTTTACTATTTTTGACAATTTCACTAAGAATGTGTTAAAGGGATGGTACAGTATTGATGGAGATGAAAATTAGGCTTTAACTTTTTTTTTGCAAGATACCAAGAAAACACTTACGAAATAGTACAGAGCATGCCATTTTAAGAGGAATTCAAAGTTTATTTGACAAAAATCGGGTTTGGAATAGCTGAAACATCAAAAAACAAAGTAAAACAAAAAGATCATAATAAAATGTAGGTCCCACACTTTATTAGGATCACTCTGTTTTGGATATCTTGGCCATTTCAAAACCAATTTTCATCAAAGAGACATTGAATCCCTCTTGGAATTGCATGCTCTTTCATATTTCATAAGAGGTGTCTCACTATCTCACCCAAAAAAAAAAAATAATAATAAAAATAATAAAAAACCTGAAGTTAAAGGGACATATTCCAGACAATTTTCATAATTTCACATCATGTAGTACATAAATCGACTACTCAGTACTCCATGTATAGATTTGTGGAATTTGTTGTGGTTCTTGAGCAGAGAAACAATACTTTGAGAAACCTTAAACAAATTACACTGAACAAGGATGATGACATAGGAGGTTGACACATGGGGTGTTTCAGAAATGTAGCAGTGTAATTCCATTACAATACCGCTTGATTGCGAGTTCACCTGTGAATAATCTATGAATGCCTTCTTCTTTTGTTCTGCTTCCTTGAGCCCTAACTCATGCATTCTCATGGTGACTCTGCCATGTCAGCATCCTTGTTCATTGCAATTTGTTCTAAATTTTGAAAATATTCTTGTTCTTCATCCCTAAATTCTAAAACTCTGTCCTCAGTATTACTTATTTATAGTTGTTCAAATGTAAAAATCTGAAAATCATCCTGAGGCCTCCTTTAAGCCTCCACCAAAACTATATGATCCCTTTAAATGTAACTGATGTACACTGTACACTTTAAGATTCTTTAACTCAACATTAATTCAATGGGGTCTACGTGTATATCCACTGTTTGTATATATGCATATACTTTTTGGGGATAAAGTAAACCAGTTGAATAGAAAAGGGTAACAATTAATTTGACAGCATGTATTCGATGATCAAACAACATGCTTCATTGTTAATAAGCCATGATTACATTTCTGGTGATATTTATATTTGTTTAGTGAGACAGAGGACTAACAAAATATTATTGTTGCCATTTCATACAATAGCGTAGTGTCTTACGATAGTCGTAATACAGTAACAAAGAAGTTCGGATGATGAGACTCATGACCTGAAATAATATGAAATTATTGTAATGCAATGTCTTTAAATGAGATGTCATTTTTTTTTACATTTAGATATATATCTATTTAATCACATTTACATTCTATAAAGCAATAAATGTTAGACATTTTACTGCTGATATATGAATTGCCATTCATCAAAAATTGACGAGAAAAGAAAGAGAAGTATATGATATGCAAATAAATTTCACTTGCGGAGAGGGCAATCATTCAAATGAAATATGGTTCTCAATCATTTTTGCAGTGTATGACCACAGAGGGAAAAATACCATTGATATTTTATTTGAGTATGTAACGAGTACAGCTAATATGATTCCGCCAACTAATTCTTGCCAGTGGATGCATTAAACAAGAGGATTACAGTATTATACTGACGGGATATTTACATTGATCGAATACCTGTTCTTCCTGTTAAGGAAGTACAGGGCTTGTTCCCTACCAGGACTCCTTATTGAGACATGAGTCCTATCGATAGCACCTATGACTCCTGGATAGCGGCAGTACTCATAGAATCTCTGCTGGGTATATTCAATCTCTTCTCTCGTAGTTGGAAACCTGATGAATTCTCTCTTCCTCCTTGCGATGGCTTCCAAAACGTCTCTGATGACTCTGCAAACAGACCACTGTGACATTGATGCCTCGTCCCCATGCATCCGCTGGAATGAATCTGAATAAAAATATGAAACCACTTAAATAGATTTTTGCGTGGATAATCCTTTATCAAATGCAATTGTACACATTTGATTAAAATACAAAGAAATATATAATTTGATTTAAGCCTGTGAAAATGACTGATCCTACTCCCACAGAAATAAGTTCCAAACGCAACAATTTCCCATGTAAACTGGAGTATCCCCCTCCCCCCCACAACAACAAAAATGGTACAAAATGATATGGAGAAAAATGTTTGGCAGCTCTGTTAAATCACTGCTATGAGGAAAACAATTAAAAGTCTAAATAAAAGAAAAGCTGAGCAATACTAACATTAAGAGAGAGTATGCAGATCTAGTGCTCACCAGGGTACACATAATCTCCTGTATTACCAACCTTTAGGGAACCTCCAGCTCCCTCCCATTATGGATGGTCCCACAAAGACTGGTTATAAATCCCCTCACTACTCAAAACAACAATATGAACAAGAACAAGAACAAGAACAACCGCAACAACAAAAGGACAAACATATAAAATGCAATTTGTAAAATTTAATGAGCAAAAATGTATTAACTTACCAACGGCATAAAAGTAGAGAGTGGTCAACACCTGCACATGAACAGGTAGTGCTTCATTCCAATCTGTGTCCCTCCTCAGATCACCTCCAAGCATGTTGATGAGGTGGAGTGCAGAGTATCTTTCGAAAATCTGTAGGTCACTTGAAAAGCTTCATCCTCATACAGTTCAAATGGATTCCGCCTGTCAGCCAATCCTCTTCAAGGCCTTTCAGCTCTCTAGGAATGTACGGGGAAATAATTTGGACAATAATATACATGTAGTTAGAAAATATGTGGTAAAACAAAATGATTCTCCTTGTTGGTCATAAAACATATTCAATAATGAGGTTTATGAAACGAATATCTACTATTCTGTTAACATTTCCTTGGTGCTGTTCACCTCAGCTCTACCCAAGAATGATAGCAGGGTCGGTACAAACAACTCCTTGGGAGTGAGCATTTCTTCTACTATCCTCATGATCAGTCAATACTTGGTGTTATTTCATCTTAATTGAAAAAAAACACAACAACTTTATCCCGTTGAGGACGGTTTGATTTTGCTACAACACGCATTTCCCATAGACACCTGCCCGAGTATACTCGGGACTCGTCCTCAACGGGTTAAGGCAAACAAGAGTATTGGGGAGAACATTACTGTTATATGCTTAAAACAGTAATGTGCCGCTTAATTGTCCTGGATCTAATTCACTTTCATAGGACGACAAAATAAAAATGAAATACACAAAGACAATAAATTGTCGTCACTAATGTCAGTTTTGTCAACTGTCAACTGGTGATTATCATGAATATCTTGAGCCAAATGATCAGTTGTAAAGTACTTGCATAGTCCAGTCAGTAGAATACACAGAATTAAATAGGTGATCTTTAAAATGTCATTATTGTTAATGCCCACTACTCTAATTTGCCATACATTTAACTTGAATATAAGAAGCACCACTGCATGCTGATGTACAGGTGTACATGTGTAATTTGGAAGAATGATAATTTAGTAAGCTTATAAATGTATGTCAACTTTAGCAGTGGCCCAGTTGCTACTGGCAAAACAAAAGTTTTCTCGAGCACCAAAAACTGAGCCCTTTGTAGCCCGGTTGGCCACTCATAACAGTCATAGCAATGTTTCCTGATTAAATTTATTCATGAAAGTCAGAAATTTGTGCTTACATTCTGTATTGCAATTGTATCCGAAATTGAATTTGCCCACCAATCATCTTGGTTAAGTGGCCCAGCTGGCCACCTGAAAAATAAGTTCAGCCATGTATGTCTTACTCATTGTAAGTGAATAATCACTTTGAAGAAGCCATGTTGTCCTATTTCCATGCTTTATCGTACAAAGGAAAACATTGAATGTTATATCAAGGCAAGCACAAAAAAAAAATGAAACAAAATAATACCTTTCAGTCTTTGGAGTATAGCTGGAGATGTCTCAAATGGTTGCGCAGCCATTATTGGTGTTTCCTACATTTGGTACAAAAAGGACAAAGATCTTAACTGCATTGAAGAGATTGATTCAGACTATCAAGTTTTATGACATTTTCAACAACAAAGACCTGCGAACAACAAATGAATAATGAATTTAGAGATTCAGCCATGTTGATACATTTTTCTTTTGCAAGTAAATTATTTGGGAATTTTAAACTTCAAGATGTTTTAATGAAATCATTAGAAGTAAAAGAGAAGTTGTGACATCTTGACAATATTTGAATTAGTATACATAAAAAGAGCTTGTGGGTCTAGCGCCCATACTAGCACAGCATGTAGTATTGCCAGATTTGGGGCATTTTTGTAAATTAAACAAAAGATGCTACCCTGGAGCACCCTGGGGAGCTACACTCACCACATGTACATTTTTAACTCCCCACCCCTTACAGATTTCCCTCCAAGTTTGGTTAAAATCTGCTTGTCAGTTGTTAAGATGGGAATGGTGAGCGATCGCTAGAGCTCACTTGAGCTATTTGGCTCAGGTGAGCTGAAAACACTGTCCAGAAAAATGCAAATGGTCAGTGCCAAATTTGGTAAAAATCTTTCCAATTGTTTTCAAGAAGATGGCAATGTAAAAAGGATGTTGTTGCCGCCCCAGGGCCCCTCTTAAGAGTATTCCATTTGTACAATACTCCCTCTCCACATAGATGCTTACCAATTTTGCCATTTACACAGACCTAGTGATGACATTTTTTTTTTTTTAACAGTAATAATCTCCTTATTTACTCATCTGATTTCTTCAAATATTTTAAAATTCCATATCTTCTCTTTCTTTTTTTTTTCATTCTCTAATACACACTTTTATCATGGTGGATTCTAGTTTAAGGCTCACGATCACCCATGCAAGAATGAATCTGTTTCCGAATTTCATTTATGTACCACAGTGGAATCTTACAATGCAATGATGAACACTAGTGCAGACCAGACGCTGTTTATACGCTATGCGAACCCACGTACGTACAGCGACTGGGCTGTGTATAGTTAGATGAACACATAACTTTCTCACAGGGTACTGTAGTAAGTTCAAGCTTGTAATTATGATTAATAAAATCTCCACAAGTCATGTTTTTAAACTAAAGCAAGTATTCCACATTTTTAATTCCTCCCCAACTTGTGTATTTACGAAAGGATTCTACTTACGGTTTTGTTCTTTACAGCAAAACCAGGTTTCCTGTTGATGGCAGTCAAAGGATGTGTCTACTGCAACAGATAAATCACATAAAAAGGGAATGTGATCCATCTAAATTTTGATAAGTAACTCAATCATTTTCAAAGCAGGATCATGTCAATAATTATATCGAAGAATAAATCGTCGGCTGGCCAATATAATTGGTAAACACACATCACTACATTACATACCTTCACACATCAGTCACTTGTTTTCCGCATACAATTTGACAATTCTCGAGTAGAAGCTGTTTTGATTGAACAATTGGTTAACCACTTGTTAATGTCGTGTTGTACATCATTTCCGCATACGATGTGCTTCGCAAATTTCACAATATACGTCTACGTTCCTTCGAAGCTCCGTTGTTGGCAGACAAACAGAGCTTCGATATCGGAGTTACCCTGTGTAGTGTTAGCAAAGTATATTGTATATCAAATAATAATAAAGAAATATTGCTACTTGTCTTGTATGCTAGCTTTTACTACGTAACAAGACATCAGCGACTTGCGACAGATAAAAACGATGGACTTTTACGGTGGCTTACGAAAACACCAATCAAACATTAATATGACCCAATACTAAAAATTATAGACTAGTCAGCGCAGTTGGACTAGCGCGACAAACGCACCTCGTAGGACCTAGACTAACTGCGACCAGCAGCCCCATACGCATAGCGTAACGCTATGCATATGGGGCTGCTGGTCACACTTTAATAGACCTAACGACACGTGTTAGACCTAGGCCTACTAATCTATCATAAACTACAGATGTTGGTACTCACCAGCAAAAGGTTGCAAATTGAGCACTGTAAAAACAGTATACAGTTCTCTCCTATTGAGGAGACACTGTTCGCGAACGATTGCTCATGTTGCTGCCTTCTTGGAGGACCGTATCCTATCTTTACGGCAGTTCGCAAACTTTTGCTGGGGAGTACCAACGTCTTAATAGCAAGACTTGTTTGTCACACTTTTCCCATTGAATATTTTGGTAATGTTTAATATTACTAACAAAGAACTAGACTCTAGAGTTCTAGTTTCTAATATTTAGAAGTCTATAGGGTCTAAGGTCATTTCAACGTTAGATTATAATGTTCGATTGTGTAGTTTGTAAGCCATTGTAAGAGTTCATCGTTTTTATACGCCCGGACTCGCTGCGGAAAGATCCTTTTGGGACAGCCACCCCAATTACATTAGTAGTAGGACCTAGGCCTAACATAAGTTAGGTCCTACTAACGTACTAACAGTAGGTCTAGAATCTTAATTCTAGGCTTAGGCCTAGATCTACTAGATCCTAGTAGGCCTACTAACACCGTTAGATTTCTACTAACCCGACAAGATGCTGTTTAATAGTACGCTGTTACAGCGACTGCGCTGTGTATAGCAGTTTAGTCTACTACGTTAGGTACTAGTACTACTAGTACATAGATATCTAGTAGGCCTACAGTAGACAGTGAGTCAGTGCAGCTAGATCTAGATCCTATAGAAAGTCTACAAGTTACAACTCTACCTAGCCTAACCTTGGCCTTGCTTGTGATACACATGGATGCACACACACACTCACTTTTATGGGTGGCTGTCCCAAAAGGAACTCTTGCCAAACTGAACAAAGGTCTAACATAACCCCGGGTGCTCCTTGGAATTGTACACATGCAGTTATCAAAGGCCTAGCTAGACCACGTCTAGTCCTATACAGTACTGTACAACGCTTCGCGTTGCATGGGGCTGGTCGCAGTTCTAGACTAGGTCCTAAGTTTTTGGATACGTACTCTTCCGTGAGAACTCACACTTCACTGGTTACCTAGGCCTGGCTAGGTCTCTCGTTTGAGACTGATCCTAGATCCTCTACGGCTACGCTCCAGATCTATACTAGGTCTAGGCCCTAATTACTATTTTGGAATGGTGTATAGGAAGATCAAACTTTTTCTTCAATTCTAGCCAGTTTTGTGTGCCTGCCTGACCATAAGCAGGTAAAGAATAGAGAGAACTGGCAGAGCTCTAGGATTCAAGCAAGGTCACAAGGAGAAGGATGTGTGGTATGGTAGCTCGCCGCTATCTATGACTAATGTGCGAGAGGGAGACACAAAAATATACGTGTAGGACTACACAAAACCTGCTGACGATAACGCATCTCTATATCAAATCCCGTGTTCTGCTAGGTAGCATTGCATGCATTTTATACCATCAATCTAAAATTTTCTTCACAAATAAAAACAATGGATGATAGCGTAAAACACTTCTCATCACTATAAATGGATAAATTACTCACGATTTTCTGAAAGTTGGAGCGAACGCTAGTAATTCTGTAACCATCAATAACACTTTATTCTCTTGCTGAGTGATTCAAGAATTGCCGCGCCGACCACCTCGTCTGCAAAAGTATGTCCCGAAATGCTGCTCTGTGATTGGTTAAAACCACGGTTTCAGTTGAGTCCACTGTTTCAGACCACCCCAAACAGTTGACTCAAAATCGTGACGTAGAAGACTGCAGAGAAACCATGGTTTCTGCCGAAACCACCTTTGTGAATCGCAAGTTGAAACCATGGTTTCAAATCTGCGGTTTGAAACCGTGGTTTCGAGCGAAACCACCTTTGTGAATTCGGGCCAAAGAGTTAATAGCCTTGCCTTTTTTAGTATTCATTGTTGTGACATACTGTATTACACATACATCTGTGCATTGTCACTCTCTTTCTAAATCCTCATAATTTTAATAGATTTTCCCTTTCGTTTTCAACAGCTTCACATACATGGCGCCGTAGCAGATCATTTTGCGGGTGCCCCCCCCCCCCCCTCCACAACAACATTTTAGCAAACTGAATAGTCTGTCTGGCTTGCACAACTAAAACAGCGTGTCTGACAAGTAATATTGGTAATTGCCTGTTTGAAAACTATGGGGTCATTGCCCAACTTTGCCTTGCAAATTTTGCAAAAAGTACTGGGTCATTGTCAAAATCATTGTCCAATTTGCAAGTGTGCAAGAGGGGTTAAATACAAGTACAAGTGTATCTTTCTGACAACTTTCTGTGAATGGTGCATTTTTTACTGGTAGGCAGGTGCCACTGACGTCCCTATGCGTATGTATAATACGGTACCAGTAATACAAATGTTTGCTTCTCTAGCCTTATGTAAGCATTATACAGGTAGATCCACCTGTCTGCCTGTCTGTTAATGCAAAAACATTTCAGAGGAGGATGTAGTCTAGCTGTAATTGCCATTGTTATTTGAGAAGCAGAAAGACTCTTGTGTCGGATTGGCCCACTTTGGGTAGTAGGGAACGCCCCCTCCATCTCAGTGATTGAAGTTGTTAATGTCCCTCATGTAATCTGAGATCTGAATGGCAAATAGTGGGATATTCATGTTTAAAATGCCAATTTCCTCAAATGACGTTTGCTTTTCCCATGTACTTTGAGCTCACACTGGGGATCAGCCATTTCTTTGTCCCACTTCCTTCTCAATGGACCGTGCATTGGCGTCACCTGGCATAACAGGCTGTGTGTGCAGTGATGCATGTCATGGGTTGATATTTGCTTGCAGTCCCGCAAAATGATCTGCTACGGCGCCATCTATGTGAAGCTGTTGAGAACAAAAGGGAAAATCTATCAAAATCTATTATGAGGTCCAGAAAGAGAGTGACAATGCACAGATGTAGGCCTACGTGTAGTACAGTATGTCACAACAATGAATACTAAAAAAGGCAAGGCTATTAACTCTTTATGTGCCAGGGTATAAACCCCGTGTGTGCCACATTATTCTGAGATAGCAACTTAGTCATGCCTTTCGGGTCTATGTAACTTTTATAGATTTTTGTTACCCTGGACAGGTTAGGAGCAAATTGTACAGAAAATGCCAAGCTTTGCTCTGATGCAAATTGTATGACAAATCTATGATTGTTTTTCTTTCAAATGACCAGTTGCTACATTATTGCACAGACATGACTTTTGCACACAAATGTATGACATAAATTAAGAACTTACTCGCGAAATCCAGCAGGGAACACCCCCTGATAGTCAACCACCACATAAAATGTGAGCTACATGAGACAGGAATGGAAACGCGAGAAACGATTTCATTGTGCTGTGGCAATTGGCGATTTATTGATCAGTTTTGGCTGGTTTTTGCATTTGAGCAGAATATAATATGTGAGGTTGGCATGCCGTCGACTGTGTTGTTGTGCAAACGTGGCACATAAAGAGTTAATATGAAATTCCCATCACCCTAGCCAGCCAAAGAAAGCTTCTTCTTTTCAAAATGAATGATGCTTGGATATCGATTTAGAGGCCTGAAATTATGAAAGAGCCCTGAGCTGATTGCAAAAGGTACCCAAAGAGTGTGTGTCTTCTTTTGTACTCGCAAGGCAAACTCTCGAGATGATAATGCCACTGTGCCACATGTCTTGGGTGTGCTCTGTCAGCCACATTTTGGGGCAAATTGCATTCAAATTAGCGCTGAAGTTTTACAACGGGAACATCTACGTAGCTACCTGTAGGTTTTGGTTAGAGCACCCTCAGTGTTCGAGCTTTTATAGTGAAAGTGATGAATCTTGGAAGATCCACTTCTGTGCACTTAAAAGCTCAATTACCAAATAGATTTTTCTCAAAATTATGCATAGTGATGTCCTAAAGGTAGGAGAGGATACCTTTAGGTTTAGTGGTGTTGCCATCAGTGGCCTGTCATGTAAAGGTCATTCTAACTAAATGATCATTTTTAAAGTATGGTGAACAAGACATCAAAATCAAGAAAATCATATTAAAAAAGGTGTCAAAGCAGAGGGAAATGTCTCCTAAAACAGATAATTAATGTGACTTACTAAAAGATATTCGCGCCACTCAGAAATCGCGAGTTAAAACTGACTGATTTGCTTCACCGATATTAGCTCCGGAACAGCTGTCTTTTTCGAGCCCTAAAATATGACGTCACGAAATGAAAAACACCCTTTACGAGTGCAGCGGGACATCGAGGCCACCATTCATAAAGCACGTATTTCTTGGTGGGCGGATGCAGTATCTGGCCTGTCTTTAGTCGCCTCTGCTTTCTCGGCTGAGACATTAAAAACGTCCAAATTTCCCTTATAGTGTACGGAAAGACTTTGAGTTTGACATCGAGAGTGAATTGAGTGATGACAGTGACAATGACACTGATAGTGACAGTGGCAAAGTCGGAGCGGAAGAAGAAGCGATTGAGAGGCGACGGATATGGATGGCCGCCGAGAAGACAACTCGTTTGGGACATACATGGAAACGGGCACACTGCCTCTCCATACGTATGCCCCAAACGAACCACGTCCGCAACGGCCCTCCATAGACGGAGCCCACTGTGTGGATGGAGTGGTAGCACAGCGCACATTTCATGACGTCATAATTTTGGTCAACAAAATTTCGCCGTCAGATCGGGTTCTGGTGGCCTAAAAAGAGTCTTAAAACACCATCTCTCTATCACTCTGGAGACGTTTTTACCTTCTGAAAGTTAATTATTCATATTCCTAGAGACTTAAGCTTTCCAGGAATGTATAAATCACCTTGTTTATGAATATCGTCCTTTTTTTCTCGTTCACCATACTTTAACAGTGATTCTTAACACCATATCTTGGCTGTTAGTAAATGAATTGTTTTCAAATTTGAATGGAAGTGTGTTATTGCTCACTTAAAATTCATGTAATTTCTAGTGACACTCCCACCCCCCAAATTCTGACCTCGATGGTCCACATTTCTCCGCTGAATTTCTTTCAACTTTGCTATGAAGGTCCATCATCAGAAGATCAAGTACGGTATTTTATTTTTCCATTAGTAGTGCAGCTTTCTAAGTGTTCTGATTGTAATAGGATGCTGTATCCACTTTTTCCTTGCACATTTCTTTCAAATTAGCCATCGTACTTGTACCCTGGAGGGTAAATCTAGCCTCCCATCATTTTACTGACTGCCCTGTCATTGGTCTAGCTTTTTAAACCCAAGATACACAAATGCTCTAGATGTTCCAACAATTGCCCAGCTAAATGTTACCATGTGTGTGGTCTCACTGGCTTTTTGGGAAAGTTAACCAGTTCCACTGATAGTCCAGGACTCTTTGGAACCTATGCTGCCTTCTCATCACAGAAGTAAAAAGTAAATGGGTTTGTGAAACAACTAGAGGATAATTGTAATGCAATAACTGCTGATTTATTTAGTCATGATCTCATTCATTGTTTTTTTTTTTTTTCTTTTCTACAAGTATTCACAAGGGGAAAAGGCTGGCCTGCCTTTCATCAGAACTTCCGCAAAACGTAAAAAGTACAGGAGTACAGGCTATGAATTGAATAGTCAAAGACAGTGAACCACAAAAATATGGGATGAGGACTTTTCCAAGTTAGAAGAGCATTGTGTTTTTCAAAGCCTTGGATGCACAGATATTGCAAGGCTATGAACTCAGTTAGACTCAGAACCCAGGTGAATTTTGTTGCCACTTCATGGGATGGAACACCCTGATCAGCAGAGCTGGTCTCCATAATGAGTAAAGGTCAAAGGAAAATCTTGAGCCAAGGATGGTACAGAGCTAAACTATTCCAGGGCTTTTGTAGGAAAAACAATGGGAAAAGAGGGATGTTGGTTCTTTCTCGCTGATGACATCATTGCAGCACTCTTCCTCTAGATGTAATTCAGCTAATTCAGCAGTCTTTGTTTTCTCACTTCTATGCTTCTCAAGGTGGCTGTGGGGCTATGTACCAGGTCCATGTTGAATCCACTGAGTTCCAGGGAAAGAGGACAGTCCAGCAGCATAAGATGGTCAATAAGGTACAAGCTGATCTGGGATTGCCTGTGTGTGTGTGTATGTGTGTGAGTTTTTAATCGTTATATATCTTCAAAAGAAAACAAAAACTCTCGTGCCACACTGCTTTTAAAAGGATCCTTCTTCCTTTAATTCATTTTAAGATATACAATAGAATTTAATCATTCTATGTCTTTAAAAAAAAAAAACACTTTAGTGCTACACTGCTTTTGAAAGGATCCTTCTTACTTTAATTTTGATCATGATTGCTATGATTATGAAAATAAAGATTATAACCATCAGAAATCAGAGAGATCTGTAAACTGGAGTAGGCTTGGCCCTGCTTGAACAAGGGGAGACCTAAATCACAGTCTTAAGCACATGCTAGGGAAACGGAAGTAATCACAATTATTGATCAGAGTAGTGTATCAGATTGAGATTAAACGACCGTGATTTAGAAATGTTGTAAGAGCTGATATGAGAAGAAAGAGGAAATGAACTCTCGTCAATGGTACGAGGGGAACTTTGCCAGCTTCACTAATGATGGTCTTAAATCAATATTTACTCAGTGATCCATGAATTGCAAATGTTAATTGGGGTCATTTATAATGAATTGTATTTTTTTTTTTTAATGTAAGAGAGTGAGCACTATCACATTATTTTATCTCAGTAAATGTTGATAAGAAAATAAGTATGTGCATAATAGTAAAAAAATACCCCTCTTGTGTTTCATAGCAGAAGACAGTTGTTTCAGAATGTCCAAAGTGCAAATAGCTCTGTAATACTGATGCATGGTACTGTGAAACAACATTTAACTTTTTTTTTTTTTTCATGGAATAGTGATGTTAGTCATGGTCATATGCAGATGAGATGAAGTGAAACTTGTGCTTGCAAGTGCACAAATCTTCTCTAACTTTTCTCTTTTGATTTGCATTCAAGAAGAGAATATCATTAGTTTACTGTACCTTTGCATGAAATAGTTCTGAATAATTCAAAGTCAGCAACAACATTGTACCAGTAAATCAAAAGAGCATTACAGTTACAGTTTTGTATTGTATTATTGACAAAAGAAAACTTTTTAATTCTGAATGTACAAACCAGTGAGAGAGTTGTTATGGTGATTACAATTTGTATATCATCATTTTATCTTGTGATCGTTACATTTGAAGGACAAGTTCACCTTCTTTATGTGGATTAAGTGAATGCAGCAATATCAGTAGAACACATCAGTGAACATTTGAGAAAAATCGGACAATCCATTCAAAAGTTATGAATTTTTAAAGTTTCTGTGCAGTCACTGCTGCATGAGAAGACTACTACAGTTTGTGATGTCACATGCATAGAACGATATAGGGAAAATGCACAGATTTTTTTTTTTTTTTTAAAACAAAGTACACATTCCCTCAGCTTGTTACTGACATGTTAAGGGTGATATTATTTTCATTGCCTTCTGAAAGAGGCAAGTCAAGTGCTCTTTTATTGCGCATGAAAAGTGAAAATATGTTGACTTTTCTTAATATTTTTGATATATAGAACTATGTATGTGACATCAAGCTACACTTGCCCCCCCCCCCCCAAAAAAAAAAAAAAAAAAAAAGAGAGAGAAGAAGAAAAGAAAGAAACTCTAATTTTAGCTTGCTACTTCCTCATTCTCCTTTGTTGCTACCCAGGGGTAAACAAACCACAACAAAATGCATTTACCGGTTCGATAAGGCTACCACATGTTCCTGGAGGAAATGTGTGTGTGTGTGTGTGTGTGTGTGTGTGTGTGTTTTATCTCTTGTTCTTTTTTGCCTGCTTTTCATGACTCTGTGCTTCAGATTATCATGTTTGCAGATCTTCACAATTTCCTTTCGTAAAGTTTCTTTTCTTCTTTTCAAATTGACACGCATGTAAATGCAGTCAACCTTGCCTAAAGTAGACCTTGAACAAGTGAAATAATCTACCCCAGATGGACATACAGCTGTACATGTGCGTTAATTCTATTATGAATGTCAAAATTCATGCAAGTCTAATAAGCTGATCAGTGCATCACAATGAACCATGGACATATGAACAGAAATCACTCGCATCATACAGCAGGGAAATTCCCTAACGAGAGGGAGAGGGGTAGGCTATGCAAATTGAGGTGCACACTACCCATGTTTGTACAAAAATGTTAAGCCACTCTTTCATTGCAAGGAGGCAACACCATCGTTAGATAGGAATGTCTTTAATAAGTACTAGAACTGGAGATTTTCAACTTTCTACATTGGAACAAATTTACATAAATTCTGATTTCACATGAAAAAAAAAAGACACAGTATACATGCTATTTTTGGCATTTGGAATGACTCTAACAAGTGCCATGGGTCACCACACAGTGTTGATATATATATTTTGGATGTTTACTTCGTATCCGGGCAATTACCCCCTGAGGGCAATTACCCCCCAGCTAAATACTGGTTAGTGGTAAGGTTAGAGTAAAGATTAGGGTTAGGGTTAGGTTTAGGGTCAGGAGTTTGGGTGAGGGTTAGGATTAGGTTCAGGATTAGGAATATGATTAGGGCCAGGGGAAGGGTCCGGGGTAATTGCCCAGGGGGTAATTGCCCTAGAACCGTTTACTTAGTCCATAAAACTACAATGTACAATCAAACTTATCAAGTAAGTACTGGTAAACAAAAGTTCAGTGTATCAAGATATGAATAAAAGCTATGTTCTTTATGCGTCATGTTTTTGTATCAAAAGTGTAAGACTGTCATGTTTAAACTGCATTAACAACCATGTCTTAGAACTGTTTCACAGAATTGTCATTTTCTATCTCCAGTATCACATGGTCCATGGTGGATCCAGTTATGCCCCCCTCCTGGTGGGACGGGGCACCAAATTGGGGACCATTTTCTTTTTTTTATTATTTATCTTCTTGAAAAGGCATGGCCAAATTTTCTGGTGATAATATTATTTGTTCAAACGGGCATCACACCTTACTTGCGTACCTTCCAATGGGACCCAAAGCACTCAAATTAAGGGATCTTTAAAAATCTTCTCTAGACCCAGGAGTGCTACAATGTAGAGCAACACTTTACATTAGTGCTAGGGATACAAGTACATGTAAGTACACTAGGGAATTTAGTCACCAGTGTAAAGTTTCTTCTATAAAACCAAAAATGCTTTGAGTAAAAACATGTGTATTGTACAAGCGAACTTTCAAGTTTTTATGGCAGATCCAGGGGTAGCCTCCTTGGGGCCATATTTAAATTGGGGGCCAGTTTTCACACTGTGTTCATCTTTTTGAAAATGCATGGTCACAGATGTGACCCGCTACAACAAAAGGATCCTAAAGTCGCTGACGGCTGAGCCGAGAAAATCGAGTTTGAAGTCACGTCATCAAAATTGGTCAAAACAGTCGGATTTCTATGCTCGGCATAATTTTGTAGTGTAATGTTTTGGCTATCAACTGCTGAAATTTCGAAGCTAAATGATCAAAGGAAAGGCAAGAAATCAGCGTTTTACTTGGCCATGTTTTTTTCCGATTTTCAATGTAAAAGAAACATGTCCGAAGATTTGGATTTAGCGCGGCAGCTAGACTCCGTCCCTAGCAACGAGGGAGTGAACTTATTGGTCAGTGCGTGGCATCCTGGTTACTCATTGGTCGTGCGTAGACCGCTGGCGCTAAGCTTGAATGAACATCGCGGAGGTGAAAACTGTCTCGCCTCCCCTTGATCATGATAGCGTCGGAAGGAAAACTTTGAAGGCGTTTTTCTCGAAACTCGTATTTCCTCAACAATTTGACATGCACTAATAAATCATCGATATCTCCGCAACCGAGTACTTTTATGAGTTGTGTTTTATATGAAATTGAAGTAGAAGAGTAAGAGAATTATGTCATGCCGTTTTCAGAAAATTGTCCTCCCCCGACTTTCGGATCCTTTTGTTGTAGCGGGTCACAAATTTTCTACAAACTTGGCAGGTATTATTGCCAGTTTGATACAAATGGACACCATGGCCCCGGGATGTTTTCCAACGCTCTATGCTTTGTGCTTTTGTGGTAATAATTTGCAAAAAAAAAGAAGAAATGTGTGGGAGCAAATTGCCATACTCCTTTTTTATGCCTCCGCCACGAAGTATTGCCGGAGGCATTATGTTTTCGGGTTGTCCGTCCGTCCGTCCGTCCGTCCTTCCGTCCGTCCGTCCGTCCTTCCGTCCGTCCGTCCGTCCGTCCTTCCGTCCGTCCGTAATGAATTTTGTGGACAAGGTAACTATCGAAACCTGTTGAGGTATCCTAATGAAACTTGGCATGTATGTGTATTAGGGGGTGAAGTTGTGCCTATCAACTTTTGGGTGCATATGCTCAAGGTCAAAGGTCAAAAGGTCAAGGTCAAATACATAAAATTTCACTATTTCCACCATATCTATTGAATGCCTAAAGATATTTTCTTGAAACTTAGTGTATACATGTATTACCCAATTAAGATTCTCTGGTTAAAGTTTGGGTCATGAGGTCAAAGGTCAAAGGTCAAAAGGTCAAGTAAAAATATCAAAACTTCTTTTTTTTCTCCGTATCTTGGAAAATTGTTCAAGGTATCTTCATGGAACATAGTATATACATGTACTGACTGGAAGTGATTATCTAGAGAATGTAGGGTTCATGGGGTCAAAGGTCAGGGGTCAAAGGTCAAGTGCAAGACTTCAAAATTTTACTATTACCCTCATATTTATGCAATGCCAGCAGGGTTATTTTTTACACTTGGTGTATGCGTGTGTAACCTACTAGAAATTCTCTGAAAAGTTTTTTTTTCTCTTTTTGCCTCAAAGGTCAAAAGGTCAAAGATCAAGTGAAAGTGCTGAACTAACTTTTTCCTCCATATCTCGGAAGTGGCTCAAGTTACCTTGAAACTTAGTACATATTATGCATGTTCTACCTGAAAGTAATTATCTTATGAATTTTAGGGTCAAGGACCAGATGAAAATGGTAACAATTTACTATTCAATTCAGAAATTGCACTTTTTCTCCACACCTGTACCTTGAAAATTACTCAATGCCTAAATGTATGAATGGGTCAAAGTCAAGTTAAAGTCCTTAAATCCCTAGATACATACTCTCTTATTCATCCAATCAAACCTACATCAAGGAAGGTGAACATTCAACACATTTGTGACAAACTTGTCATTCCAATATTTTGCCAATTTTGTGAAAATGTAATCACACAGTGTCCACATGTACTATCTAGACCTATTGGGAAAATCATGCATTATGGCGGAGGCATACCAGTCACCAAAGCGACATTTCTAGTTTTATTATTATATGATCAGGGACCTTGATCACAATTAGTGCTTGTCAAAGCAATGTAAACATTTTTAACCCAATTATCAAGGACACTTAAAACCAACCAGACTATTAATATAAGTGGACTGAAGCAAGGCCTTGAATGCATTGAGTTGAGTTTAGCCAGTGTATTTGTGCAAAAGTTTCTAAGGGATTTAATTGTTCAGAATCACTTGATAATATATAAAGAAAAGAAGGGCAAATCTATAGAAATTACATGCAAGTTCCAGGGTATTTTGTTCAGTTTTGAGAAGAAGTGACCCGTTGAGGACGAGTCCTGAGTATACTCGGGCAGGTGTCTATGGGAAATGCGAGTTGTAGCAAAATCAGTCCGTCCTCAATGGGCTCATCAATCATGAATGGTATTACCAACTCGGTATGCAGTATTGTATATACAGCACCAGTGTACATGCAGGAACTTTGTAGAGTTAAAAACATCATTTCAAACATTTTATCACCTTCGAAGTTCACGGGATCAAACATTATTGAAATATCCATCGGGGAAATCAAAAGTTACTCTTGGTGACAGGGCATTTTTGTACGCTGCGCCAAAATTATGGAATAATCTCCCTTTGTTTGTAAGACAAGCAGTTACAATTAATGAGTTTAAGGTCAGGTTAAAAAGTCATCTCTTGAAGTAATGTATTTTCTGTTTGAATTTCTTGTATGCATGTCATTTTGTAATGCGCAGTAGAGTATATCATTTAGTAGCTGCGCAATATAAATGTCCTTTATTAATTATTATTATTATAAGATAAATGGTTCTCCCAGTTTCTCTGAAGAATTAATGCTATGCTGTGTATATACTCTAAAACCAGATACGTTCACTGCATGAAACTTTCAAGAATCGGTGCCGATGACATTTTGTTGCTAAATGAAACTTTTTTACATTATACCAAAGAGTACTACATTGTACTAACAGTAACTAGTACTTGCTTTGAACACTTGCTGAATAGCAAACATCAAGAAAAAAAAAAGTCAAAGTATCAAAGCTACTGCTGTCTGTGTCATGCATGCTTTCAGATAATAGCTTTATGTGGTATGTCATTATGTTACCCGTATATAGTCATAGATCATAAAAGGAAGACAAAGGAGTATAAAACAAACCTTTGCAATATAACTTTTACAGTTTTCTAACTTCTAATGCTTGCTCATTTGATATTTTCCTTTCCATACAATAGACTAGGCCAATTATATATGGGCCGTGACGCGAGAAAAGGGCCCTTAGGGCATTAAATACCGAAAATGAGTTTTTACCTCCACATTGTAGAAGGCACTCTGACGTATTTAAATATGCAAACCTTTTTCTGAAATTCCAATCCTAAATGACCCCATTACGACATTCAAAAAAGCATGTTTTGTCCAAAATCCTGTCACTTTTTTGATGCGTCTATGGATGTGCGCGCAGTTAGCAGGTTGATCTTTTTTTTTGCGCGCGCGCGTATTGCTTTGTCAAACTTCCCGTGCCCTTTTCTGGCGTTTGCGCGCAGCGGCGCTAAGGGCCTTTTTCTCGTGTCACGGCCCATATTGATTTAAAGCTTGGCATGTGGGAATTCATGTCAGCCTGAATAAAATTAAGAATATATATATTTGCCCAACATTATATGACTTTTGTGATGACACATCATGTGTAATCATATCATGAAAAATAAGAAAAAACACTTGAAACAGAACAAATTTCTCAGTAAAAACTTTTAAAATGCATCCAGACTATAAGTTCAGATGAAAAAAGTAACTTTTACATGAAAATGCCTTCAGTCCATGATTAGCCATACTTGCTTGAAATTGACATCTCCAGGCATACTGAGATATTTACCCATTTGACACTTTGTGGGATTTATAGCATGTGGGCAGTCACATGTGGAAGATCTTTTCAAGCCTTACTTTGGTGACATTTTCAAAGTTCTGTTTCCAGGTTGTATGTTGTTAAAATCACTTTTTTTATCCTGTTTACTTTGAGAGAGAGAGAGAGAGAGAGACTGGATGATTTGACCTGTAGAGGAATTTCTGTGATTGAGCTGTCGGTAATTTCAACAAATCACTTAAAAACACACCTTTGTTTTCCTACTAAAACATTGTTTTTAAAAACACACCTTTGTTTTCCTACTAAAACACAACATGTTTTCATATTGTTTTCCTTCTATTGTCTCATGTATAACTCAGTGTTGTGATATATTTAGGGATTCTCCCTCTGTCACTCACACAGGGCAAAGTGACCTTGTTAGTTGAATACTTTGATGGTACAATGGAAAGGATTAGAATGGTTTCACATGTTTATCAGGAAGTTCTTCAAAAAAAATCAAGAATTCTTTACTTGTGTATTCAAGATCTACAAAGATGTTACTCAGTGAATGGCCAAATTGGTATTCCTGCCCTAATTATTCACCGGCTCTTTTGACGTCCAAGTGGTTTCTCACACAGCTGTACAGTGGGAACTCAATGTAAAGAGATTTGATATACATACATATGTAACAATACCTGATAATAGAACAAACTAATTTTTCTGGTCCCAATGAATTTACTTTGTATTGTATTATTCATTAACTACTGATGTAACAAAATATCTGATGTAAAGAACAAATAGTCTTGATCCCAATGATCGGGGGGTAACAAAGAATTGAATATGATCTTAAAGGTTAAGACCACCTTGAAATTATGGTGTGATGTGTGTGTCTTCCATGTCATTTAAACTCTCTAGTGATAATTTTGAGTTTGAGGTGATAGATAAGAAATAAGGTTTCCTCCAAATTTCACAATTCCGAGTTTCATGCAGGCTTACAACCATAGAAATCTATTCAAATTTATGAAGTTCTTCCGTCAAGATGTTTTCATTGCAACTGATTGACAAATTGCCCTACATCGACGTAAATAAGCACTGAATTGATCAGTGTTTTAGTAGTAGCCATGATAAAAAATCATGGGCGTACATACTCGAGCAGGATTCGAACCCACGACCTCCTGATCACCGGACAGGCGTCATCTCCACTAGACCACCGAGCTTTCGCCCGACAGCAAGTGTTGGTTCTAATCCTTATAGCATGCAGCGGGTACTGCTTTGTTATTCAAATTTATGAAGTTCTTCCGTCAAGATGTTTTCATTGCAACTGATTGACAAATTGCCCTACATCGACGTAAATAAGCACTGAATTGATCAGTGTTTTAGTAGTAGCCATGATAAAAAATCATGGGCGTACATACTCGAGCAGGATTCGAACCCACGACCTCCTGATCACCGGACAGGCGTCATCTCCACTAGACCACCGAGCTTTCGCCCGACAGCAAGTGTTGGTTCTAATCCTTATAGCATGCAGCGGGTACTGCTTTGTTATTCAAATTTATGAAGTTCTTCCGTCAAGATGTTTTCATTGCAACTGATTGACAAATTGCCCTACATCGACGTAAATAAGCACTGAATTGATCAGTGTTTTAGTAGTAGCCATGATAAAAAATCATGGGCGTACATACTCGAGCAGGATTCGAACCCACGACCTCCTGATCACCGGACAGGCGTCATCTCCACTAGACCACCGAGCTTTCGCCCGACAGCAAGTGTTGGTTCTAATCCTTATAGCATGCAGCGGGTACTGCTTTGTTATTCAAATTTATGAAGTTCTTCCGTCAAGATGTTTTCATTGCAACTGATTGACAAATTGCCCTACATCGACGTAAATAAGCACTGAATTGATCAGTGTTTTAGTAGTAGCCATGATAAAAAATCATGGGCGTACATACTCGAGCAGGATTCGAACCCACGACCTCCTGATCACCGGACAGGCGTCATCTCCACTAGACCACCGAGCTTTCGCCCGACAGCAAGTGTTGGTTCTAATCCTTATAGCATGCAGCGGGTACTGCTTTGTTATTCAAATTTATGAAGTTCTTCCGTCAAGATGTTTTCATTGCAACTGATTGACAAATTGCCCTACATCGACGTAAATAAGCACTGAATTGATCAGTGTTTTAGTAGTAGCCATGATAAAAAATCATGGGCGTACATACTCGCCCATGATTTTAAAATTATACTTTTCATAGAAATCTAGTAGCCCCTTCTTACTTGCACTCCAAACATCTATGCAACCAAAGTGTAAAGTTTAAAAAACATTTTTACCTTGGAAACCTGTAATTTGTCTTCATGCTTTCTGAAAAAAAAAGAAGCATACAGTAAGTTCCACAGTTGTGTGAATGCTACATTTGTGTGGTTTGTAAATTTTGTAGTATGATGAGACCCTTGTTGTTTTTAGTAGATATGAATATACACTGTACACCGCAGCTTCTACACATTGAACGAGAGTTACCTCATTTGAAACAACTTTCTTCAGCTCTCCCAGTCGTGGAGGATGATTTAATGGTACTAGTATTAAAATTATACTTTTCATTCCATATTTCAGAAGTACATGTAATATTCACCATGCCAAGGATTAAAGGGATGGTACAGTTTTGGTTGTTATGGAGATTCAGGTTTTAACTTTTTGTGAGGAAATTAGAAACTACTTGTGTGAAATATCAAAGATCATTCAATTCTAGAGGAATAAAAAGTTAATTTGATGTAAATAACTTTTGAAATGACGAGATATTCTAGTACAAAGGGAAACAAAATGGTGCTAATAAAGTTGGATACTGCCTTTTATGAGGACCATTTTTATTTATTTTTTTTTTTTTGGATATCACGCCATTTCAAACCTGATTTTCATCAAATAATCTTTGAATTCCTCTTAGAATTGTATACTCTCTGTATTTCATATACTGTAAGTGGTTTCTAATTATATCACAAATAGTTAAAATCTGAATCCCCATCCCAACCAAAACTATACCATCTCTTTAAATCTGAGAACTGGCCTGTGAAAAATAAAATAAGACAAAGTCAATCCTGGGCAGATATTTGTTAAAGGACAAGTTCACCTTCATAAACATAAGGATTGAGAGAATGCAGCAATATTAGTAGAAAACATCAGTGAAAGTTTGAGGAAAATCGGACAATCCGTTCAAAAGTTATGAATTTTAAAAATTTTTGTGTTGGAACCGCTGAATGAGGAGACTACTAAGGCTTGTGATGTCATATGAGTACAACAGTATAAAGAAAATGTATAGAAAATTCAACATATTTTCACTTTCACTCTCATAATAAAAGAGCACTTGACTTGCCTCTTTCTAAAGGCAATGGGAATAATATTACCCATAACATATGTCAGTAACGGGTCAAGGGAATGTGTATTTTTTTCAAAAGATGAAATTTTGTGAAATTCTGTTTATATTTTCCTTACATTGCTGTACGCATGTGACATCATACACTGCAGTAGTCTTCTCATCCAGCGGTGACTGCACAAAAACTTCAAAAATTCATAACTTTTGAACGGATTGTCCGATTTTCCTCAAACTTTCAATGATGTGTTCTACTAATATTGCTTCATTCTCTCAATCCTTGTGTTAATGAAGGTGAACTTGTCCTTTAATGTCTCGTTTAATAATGGTTTCCTCCCCCGCCCTCCTGCAGGCATTATCGGAAGAGGTGAAGCAGATGCATGGGTTGAGGATAACTACGACAGTCCCTGAGGCAGGGAGTAGCAGCTGACAGACTGTGGAGTGACAGGGGTAATGAACTGTGACCATCACGCCGCCTTTTGTTGGATTCGAAAGGGTCGCTGTCTGGAAAGATACAGGCAGGAAGGACTGTATAGGCCTGTTCACACTGAAGATCTATTTGAGGTTTTGGATCATGTTGCATGTAAATCAATTTTATTCACTACCATTAACTCATTTAATGAGATTTTTTTTTGAAAGTGACAATATTTCAACTGTCCAAACTGTGCATGCCTAAGCAATGAGCAGAGTGTGACTTAAGGCAATCTGTTAATGCAGTCCTAGTGCGGCATGTTGTATCATGGGATCAAAAATCTGGAGTTTTTGTCGCACACCATTTACTCTTTCTAAATGAGGGAAATCCATGTGATGGTTTCAACAAAAGACAAAATCGAGATGAATCGATTTTTATATTGCAGGTGGTAAAATTGTGTGTGTGTGTGTGTGTGTGTGTGCACATACAAAAATGAGTAATGATTGTTATATCATGTCTCAAGAATGGATTGTTCAATATTTTTTTATTTTATTTTAGGTGTGTGTAGACAGGGCTAATGTGTTGGCAAAGTTTCAAACAGGTAACTGCAGAACACTTGTTGCCATTGAAAATCCCAGAATACATCATTCAGTCATTACTATTTTGAGGGTGAATTTCGATTGGTTGGACACCTGCAGATGAGGTGTATCAAGAATGTTCGCAGGCTAGAACTTGCAGTTTGCAGAGAATGAATATGTTTCAATGTATTTAATGTTGATTTACAGCATGTTTTCTTTCTGTATTCAGTCATGATTCAAGGTAAAGAATTACTGATTTGGGATTTACTTTGTTGCAGGTATGAAGTGACGAGAACAATAAGTTTATACCAAAAAATAAAAGATAAAAGAATAAAAATACAGTATTACCTTTGCGTTCACACATACACACTCTCACACCCACAATAAATTTAAATCATTTGTGGGCATCTATCAATTACTTTTTTTAATGGATCATGAAAGTATTTGTACATTTACATCCTTGTATACTAAAACCACCCTGTAATACATGTATGTAAAATTACAAACCAATATTTTAATCTAATTGCCCATGGGAGGTTTGTCCTGCAGCTATCAGTTTGATACAATATCTTCATGTACATCCATGCTACATGCAGTGATGTCTGAAATGAAGTTTTGATATTGGTTTATTTTCAACTTGATTGCGGTGACATGTAAATGCCTTGATTATTTATGTTCATTCTCAGGACACGTGATAGGGATCATTATGCACTGAGATCTTTTTGTCATGTACTGAAAGTAAGATAAAGATCACATATTTAAGATGTTGGTGATGTTATTAAAGCCATTGTTTCAAGAGATAATCCTCATAATGGAGACATGGGCTACCTTTTTTTGAAATCATAGTAATAACCTCTTGTGTATATGCATGCTGTTGCCACAATTTGCATTATGGTGTGTATGCTAACTATACCTACAGTGAGAAAAAATGCCCAGGATGACCTGATCTTGGCAAGACAACATTTCATAGAATTCATTTCAAGATGTATGACCTACTTGTATACACAAACAAATTTATGGCTAGTTCAAATACATTCTGGGCCAAAGAAGAGCACAATTTCTATGGAAATTTATTAGTTTCTGTTTTCCTTCAAGAAAAAAGAGAAAAAAAAAACAAGGAATGAATGATGTGTACTATGGCTGACTTTAACGGTAAAGAAATAAAAAAAAAAAAAGCTCCATCATACATGGAAGGCATACATGTACATGATATAGTGGAAGTACTGTTATAATAGTGGAATGCTTAGGGTTCTTATTTGTGTGTTTGATAGTTGAATATATATATATATATATATATATATATATATATATACATGTTGCGAATTCACGTATTGGCTCCAATATAACGAAGAATCAAGAAATAAACTAGTAATGCATTATTTGCCACCGAAAATTTGAGTTGTTCAATAAACTCATTCTTATTGGCGAAATAATGCTTTACTAGTTTATTTCTTGATTCTTCGTTTTATATATATATATATATATATATATATATATATCCCTAGTTGGCACCTTAGGGAGACATATTGGGGGGAAGTGTCTTTATTAGGGAGACAACTGGTCATTAAGGAGACAATTTTCGTGTCTCCATTGCGTAAACTGCCATTGAACATGTAATAATAAATTTGCATATAAAACAAATGGAAATGTCTTCCAAATGACCCATCTAGGAGTATATATATATATATATACATATATATATATATATATATATATATATATATATATATATATATATATATACATATGTGTGTGTGTGTGTGTGTGTGTGTGTGTGTGTGTGTGTGTGTGTGAGCCCTACACGTACATATGCAAAAACTGGAAATCTGGAAGTACATACAATTTTGCTCTGTTCAAGTGGCTGTAGAAACAGTGGTAAAATCATACAAGCAGAAAGGCACTAAAAATTCGTTGAAATCTGACATATTGAAAGAAAGTTATGGAATCTAAAACTGTCACATATTAGCGTAAAACTGTGGTACGTGCATTGGCCACAACCATTTATGCAAATAAGATGGGGTAATGACACTTTGCAAGTCCTCCATCAATCTGCACTCAATCCATTACTGAATTTGTAAGTAAAAGTAAGTAAAAAAAAAAATAAGTAAAAAAAGCCATAGTGTTCGTGGGACCTTAATGCCCTTATCATTCTGAACCAACGTGTTGTTGTCAGCATGATACCAAAAAAGGAAAGAAGAAACCTTCTTTTGCTGACATGAAACTACTCTTGTTTCTTGATATCCTAACACTTCTGTCTGTAAAAGGTGAAAGATTAGTAGTCGCCGAATTATTGAACAAATAATAATTTTGCATTTTGGATGTACAGAAAGTGATGATGAGACATTAATGTGAAGCTGCATTGTGAATATACACTTGATACGAAGATATAAGGATGTTATGACTTTTTTCAACCATTTATCAAAACATTTGTTTTCATTTTCAAATATTTCTCACACTCTGCTGCTCACTAGCGATTGAAATTGTTTTGGATTTGTTCGTTCTTGGTTTTGTGCAGGAGGATGACTTTCTAAGAGAATCTACTGCATTGTCTTTTTATTTTCCAGTTTTCTTCCAAGGATTGCTCGTATTAATGGCAACATTATAATGTACTGGGTGAGCTCGGTTCAAACAAGTTGTGCCTTTATGAAAAACTGTTCACTTCTGTCCTAGTAGGTGATCACAATATATGTTCTGTCATAACCACTTGACTCCTGTAGTTCCGATTTGAAAGCACTACATCAGTCACTAGGCCTATACTCTGCAGGACTCGTTGCCCTGGAAGTGTGGCAACAGCATGATGGTTGCCTTGATCATTTCTTTGAAGGAGTGCAATTCCTAAACTTGTCATAACGATATGTTCCCGCTCGGAATGACCTGGTAAAATCTGCATATTTGACAAAACATTGAAACCCAGGAAAGCGCTGACATCCTTAGCTATCTCGGGCTCCTTCCATCCCCGGGCTGAGGCAGAGACCCTGCATACCCAAGGTTCTGAACTTCTTGCCCCATCAAGTGGCATTTGGCAGGTTTCAATTTTGAGCCAAACTAATTCAGTCTGGTATAAAGCACACGATCTAAGCGCTCGATATGGGAGTCGAAGTTAGAGGAGAATAAAATGATGACATCAAATATTATCAGGACATCAATGTGGTACGAATCTCGTGGTGCATTGCTCAGTCAAAAAGGAAGCTATGTATACAAGGTCAAAGCTCATAGGCAGGGGTCAATGAACTTTAGGGCCCAATGTTAAGTTTTTATGGCGCGTTTCTATTATGGGTCATAACTTGTGATCCATAACTCCATTTGTGACTAAACTTGGATGGTAGATGTCCCATGGGGAGTGGATGGTCACCACAAGGTCGATGGTCACAAGCATGGGTCAACGAACTTTTAGAGCCCAATGTTAAGTTTTTATGGCGCGTTTCTATCATGGGTCATAACTTGTGATCCATAACTCCATTTGTGACTAAACTTGGATGGTAGATGTCCCTTGGGGAGTGGATGGTCACCACAAGGTCAGTGGTCACAAGCATGGGTCAATGAACTTTAAGAGCCCAATGTTAAGTTTTTATGGCACGTTTCTTTTTTGCCATAAATTTTTGCCCTTTATATCTCTTTTTATCTGTTATATCTCTTTTTTTGTCCCCGCCGAACGAGTTCAAGCAGGGGACTATGAAACGGGCTCCGTACGTGTGTGTGTCCGTGTGTCCGTGTGTGCGTCCATGTGTGATCAAAATGTTCAATTTGCTACTTCTCTGTCATTTGTGAGCTGATTTTGATTCTGTTTGCTCTATATGAGAGCACTACATGGGAGCTTTGAAACTTCTACACAGAATTTCAGTTGTGACCTTTGACCTTGACCTTTGACCTATATTGTCCATTTTGCTACAAAATGCTACTCCTTCGCCATTTCTAACCCGATTTCGATTCCGTTTGCTTTATGTGATGGCATTAGGTAAGGGCTTCAAAACTTCTACACAGAATTTTGACCTTTGACTTTGACCTTTGACCTTGATTTTTGACCTGTATTGTACATTTTGCTACAAAATGCTGCTCCTTCGCCATTTCTAACCCGATTTCAATTCCGTTTGCTTTATGTGATGGCACTAGGTGAGGGCTTCAAAACATCTACACAGAATTTTGACCTTTGACTTCTTTGACCTTTGACCTTGATTTTTGACCTGTATTGTACATTTTGCTACAAAATGCTACTCCTTCGCCATTTCTAACCCGATTTCGATTCCGTTTGCTTTATGTGATGGCATTAGGTAAGGGCTTCAAAACTTCTACACAGAATTTTGACCTTTGACTTCTTTGACCTTTGACCTTGATTTTTGACCTGTATTGTACATTTGCTACAAAATGCTACTTCCGGCGGGGACATATATTATGCACCGCGTAATTTCTACTTTTCCTTGTTTTTATCTGTTATATCCCATTCGCGTACAATTTCTTGTACGCGAATGGGCGAGACACATTATGGCACTTGCCTTGTTTTGGGTATGGGGTCCTCAAGGTCTCGTACAGGAAATTCAGCCCCTTCCCATAATCTTTGCCATTCTTTGTTGACTGCCAGAAAGGTTTGCGAGTTTTCAGTCACGTGTTAGGGGGGCATGTTTTTGAATGGGGAAGGTCAGGCTTGGAGTTTTAGAGTACTGTATAACAGTCTTGTAGATCATCGCCTGGCGCCGTATATTAGGCCATTTAGGCAGGTAGAGAGGGGGAGCGATGTGTGATAGAGTCGTCAGCCACTAGATAGTTGTTGACTCGAGTGTGCCAGAGACGATTCTCATTGAAGACTTTAGGAATGTGTCGACCTAATTGGTATGGCAGCCCCCGACCTAGACTAGGGAATAGTACTCCCGCAATTGAGCAAGTAAGTACTGGGCATGCAGTTCGGATGGTGTGCGCATCAAAACCCCTGTCGTTCCTTGCTAATTATGGGGTGATATTACTTCTGGTCTTGAGCTTTCCAGTAACCCTCTTTAAATGCTCTCGATGGGTCAGACTGAGGTTTGGTGTGACACCCAGATATGCGAGGAATGGTTCACTCTTCACGAGCTTACCGCAGGAAACCTTGAGTTCTGTCCCGGCTTGTTCGTCGCCGAGGTGGAAAGCAGGGACTATAGTTTTGGTAAGGTTGGGACTCGAAGGCGCCAGTAGCAGAAGTATTCCTCTAACTTCAGGTCCTCTGTGAGTGTGGAGTTCAGTTTGTCATAGTTTGTATCTATTCAAGTGATATCCGAAGGATGCATGGCCTGATAGTAGCCGCTGGTCAGGTAACGCACACAAAAACAAGTACACCATCCCTTTCCTGTAGAAACTCCTCCATTCTGGGAATGAATCCTTCTTTTCTTTTTCTTTTTTTTTTCCTAGATTTTTTTTTTTATTTGCACAAAAGAGAAACCCTTAGACTTTGACTTTCTCGAACTACCCAACTCTGCTCCAAGTCCTGGATGTGGTTCCAGGCCCTTTCATACTACGGCAGGTGCAAGGGTCTGTGTCTCTGTCTATAATTGATACAGTGCAACTGGTCTCAATAATATGATGAGTAAAACGAACAAGATATGGACATGATGGAGTAATCATTGAATGTTCCATCTTTTGCATGAGTGAGCGTCACATCTCTAGATAGGACTACTGGAACACTGGTGTCGACTGGACGGGGAGCCGACTGAGGTTCTACCACTGTGTGTCTCATGACTGGGTCCATTTAAATAGGAGGTGCACAATTCCCAAAGGACCACTGCAACTATGAACTGAGATATTCTGGGCCCTCAAACTGTTCCCGTTGGTTAGTTAATTGTCCCCACTCATGAACTTTTTGCCATGTCCTTCACCGCTTTCCCAGTCCTCGCTGCTCTCATGGTTGTGTCGGTCCACATAGGGTACGACTATCACAAGCAGCAGTGGGAACCAATTCTCATATGGGCCGAACAATCTTGTTCCCAATCTCTTTGATTGCCAGAAAGGAGATTATGCTGAGGGACCCGGCGGTCTTGTCTGCCTTGCTTGCAAAGCTGCTCAAGAAGCACTCTCAGGACCATGAGTCCGATATTCTTCCTGGCACGCCATAAGAAAAGCGAAATGGCAAAATGTAATCTTCCAGACCTTCAGTGAACTGCTCTACTGAAATTGCGTAGGGTTCTGCATGAAATTCGGCCTCCCACTTCCAGAGGTTGTTAAATCGTCGCTCCAAACCAATGGCGAAGTTCTGACGTGACCTCGCTCTTCGCTGTTTCATTTGCAGGAATAGCGTTTGTAGCTCGTCCAGGCTCCCCTACAAAAACCGACGTACGTATCTCTTCTTCAGTCTACATCCTCCTAGTCACGGATTTTGCTTCAACCTTGGGTACTCGGCGAGCAAAATCCAGGAAGTATGAAGCCCTCGCATCCCCTGGGATCTCACCCCTAGAATAGGTTCCCCTCATACTTGCTACAAACTCATCAATTTCCGCTGCCTTCCTATTAATTAGACCTTCCTCTCGGGAGCCAAGACCAACTTTGGAGGCTGCCCTGGAGATACATTACCTCCTGTTCGTGCAACCAGGATGTTTCCTACTTTTCATTCCATCCATAGGTTGGGGGGGGGGGGGGTGAATCTGTCCTTGAATGACCGTTGCTTTCCACAGGGTATTCAGCCTCATCCCCGGGGCATCCCGGGGCGCTTTATGAAAGAGATCTTCCACAGTACAGTACAAGCCAACTAGGCGTACACACACACGCACACACTCCTATCAACCAAATAAAAGTACAAGACGACGGACACGAGCCCTCTATATTGGGGGAAAATGTTGCTTTATTATTTTCCTATGTATAGTTGTATTGAAAGAAGGAATATAAATAAATGAAGATTATGAAATGATTCCCACATAATGAAGACATGTATGTACAGTTGTAAGTTATTTATTTCAAATCGCACACAAAGGTAAAAATAGATCTAATGATACAGTATCGGACTTCCAAAGTTCCTCTCGGAACAAAGTTCCTCTCGGAACCCCTTCCGCAAAGAAGTTTGGTGTTTTATCTCACGAGTTACCTAGCCACTTATACGAGTTGTTGGTATATGTATCCGCTTTTCAGAATAAATTTCTTAGAATAAATAGATAAATTATATATATTTATCACAAAAACACATCCATAAGTATACATACACTGAAACTATCTAAGCTGTTGCATCTGCAAAAATCGAAATAAACTGGTTTTTATGCAAGAGCAATTGTTACACGTGTTGTATGTATACTGTGTCAAGTACAAATACATTGTATTATGTGCCTAAAATCTTGACAAGTTGATACGGTCGGACGGAATAAAGTACCTCGGACACTTGTTTGTTTTTTTTTTTCTCTCTCTCTCTCTCTCTCTCTCTTTTATTTTATTTTGGTTCGTGTATATCGGGGATCGACAAGATAAAAATATAGTAGAATAAAGGAAGAATAAAATTGGGTTGTAGACACAGTCAACAGTGGAAGACTGTGGGAACCCGGACAGGTAATCAAACCAGGATAATGTAGTCTAGATTCTGGATTCTGGATTATCTTATTTATGGTATAGGTGTGTGTGTGTGTGTGTTTAAATTGTCATAGCACGATGCGACTGACATGCGTTAAGGGAAAATCCCTTTCCTCGGATGGACAGATTTGCCCCATCGTACCATAAATCGTCTGTTCATATTATAAAACAGCCCATAATCTAGACTAGATAAAGATAATAAGGAATGATTACTAGTATTCTGAGAGAACTTTTCCATGCATTCCCGGAGGGGGGGGGGGGGGGTGTTTCATCAATTTTGTCAGCTCTGACAAGTTGTCAGTCTCTGACAATTCCAGTAAAATCCTTGGTTCTGTTTGACTGAGATGCTCTGGTCACTGACTGTTACTATCGTGATTGCCAGAGACTGGCAACTTGTCAGCGCTGACAACTTTCATGAAACGGTAGCCAGATTTTCGGATGCATGGATGGAGCTACAAGTCAAGATAGCTACATGGTCAGACTATGTCAACAGAACGAATAGGTACCCCCCCCCCCCCGTCTTCCCATAGGGGGGGGGGGGGGGTATAACCTATGAGGAGTGTGATATGCTTAAGTCACTTTGTCTTAGGCATGCACACACCAGTTCAACTTTCTCGATGGCTTCTGTAACCAATGAAATAATGATAATGAGAATAATTAAACAGTAAACATAAGGATGATAGTAAAGATAGTGATGAAAATATTGTAAGAAAGGTAGAAAGGCCTCACAGTTCATGAAGTCTTAATGAGAATACGAGAAGACAAAAAAGATATCAAGAAGTTCCTCATTTCTTTTTTTTTTCTTGTATGAATAACGAATTTTTACAGTACATGGCGTATACATGAATGTTTAGTATGTCTTTTATATGACTTTGATTTCGAACAAGAATCAAAGAATGATTAAAAAAGTTTTTTTTTTTTTAAAAAAAGATGTCTGTATTGGTAAACGCTTGTCTTGGGAACCCTTGTGAATTAGTGGTATTTAAATAAACTTTTCTTTTTTCTCTCTATTTCTCTTGCTTGATACATAGTACCACTGCATGTGCATGACTATGTGTGTGTGTGTGTGTGTGTGTGTGTGTGTGTGTGTGTGTGTGTGTGTGTGTGTGTGTGTGTATGTGTGTGTGCTCTAATTAAAGCTATGACTGGATGTCCTAAGCTGTTCCACAACAAGGTCTGCCATCTGCTGTCACTGCCATCGACCAATCCGACACCCCTGACAGGCCGACCACATGCCGCTGCGTTATCAACTGAAAAATAAAGAATGCACAAAATTTATGATGGAGATTACATGTCTTGAAACGCCGAAGAAAATTATCGTGGGGATAAAGCGAATAAAAAAAAAAAAAATCGTCGAAGCCGGGATTTTCCCTTCGTAAAAATAGGGACATACGACTCCGTGGGCACACATGGATTTTGAAGGCATTATTAATCTGTCTTCGCTCTGTGTATTCATGCGGGTATGCGGTAATGACATTATTGAAATGATATAGCTTTGAACCTTTCTCCTGCTTTCGGCCGCATTCATAAAGCATTAAAGACCCCGCATGAATCCATACGGGAAAAAATAAACATTGCGTCCAAGGTAAAATAAAGAAAAGAAATTGATTTGCATCCACACACAAAAAAAAAAAAAAACATCTAGAAATACTGTGGCATAGAGTGATGCAGGCTATATACATTACTTCCTTTCTCTACGCACTTTACTTATAGCAAGTCTTGAAGATCATTGCAGTGATGTATGAATGCTTGTGTGTCGAGCACAGGAGGAAAGGGTCAATTTAGCGTGTCTTGTGAAAAAAAAATCCTTATGATAGTGTCTATGCCTTTTAAGCCAGTCGTCACCAGTAGGGGATCACTGGTCGAGTTATTACGACGTTATATCCGATTTGAACATCCATAATTCACCTCATAATGGAGATAGAAGCTTTATCCAAACCACGGTTGCTATCGCTAAATACGCATGTTGTATTTTATTTCATACCGAGTTGTCGACGTTGCAAAAGAGTTGAAAACAAATGTGTGTTTGAAGTCCATTTGGTCTGTATCCAATATAATGCAATCAAAGGTAATGTGAATCACTCGAAGATTTTGGAGTGATCCCTGAGGTCACTCTAAAACGAGTGAAAATTAACATTTTCACTCAAAATTCACTCCAATTTCACTCTAAATTCACTCTTTTTTGTATTAAGAGTGAATATTATTTTCACTCGATTTTTTAGAGAGTAGCATAATGAACGAGCACTTTACTTACCTCTTCCAGAAAGCAGAGGGAATGATATTACCCTTAGCATATGTCAGTAGCAAGTCCATGGAATGTGTAAATTTCATTAAAAATGAGGTTTTGTGGAATTCTCCTTATATTTTCTTTATATTGTCCAAAATGACGTTATGAACTATACATGTAGTAGTCTTTTTATCCAGTAGTGACGGCACCGAAATTTCATCAATTCGTAACTTTTGCATCGATTGTCCAAGTTTCCTCAAACTTTCACTGATTATAATTTTTACTAATACTGCTGCTTTCACTCAAACCACATTGATATTTGGGCTTTGGTTTCCTTTAATAAAGGTTTTATGGACATGCGAAAGGGAAGAAAGGGAAACGTCGATGTGCATGTTCGAAACTGAAACAAACGAATGCTATAATGCTGACAGATAATGGCTTGAGTTCAAATCTTCAAGTATCTTACGACATGAGAGGTAAGGGGAAGATGGACTCTTTTGAGAGGTAGGCTATAAGCGCAATGCAAAGCAACCAAAACTGCATATACTATATAATGATAATGGTCTTATTTTCCAGCTGCTGAGGTGCCGATAGGTTTAATGTGCACATATTTCACACTCGGAACTATGGACAGGATATTCATCATGTATACAAACGGTTACTGCGGGATGACCTCTTTCGTGTTAAAGGGGCATTCCAGACGATTTTCATAATTTCACATCATGTAGTACATAAATCAACAGATCCATGTGTAGACTTGTAGAATTTATTGTGGCCCTTGAGCAGAGAAACCAATAATCTGAAAATCTTCAACAAATTTCACTGAACAGTGTTAATGACATAGGAGCCTCACATATTTCAGAAATGTAGCAGTGTAATTCCATTACATATACAGCTTGCTTAACAAGTTCACCTGTGTAAAATCTTTGCATACCTTCTTCTTTTGTCCTGCTTCCTTTATTGAGCCCCAACTCATGCATTCTTATGGTGAGGCTGCCATGTGAGGCTGCCATGTCATCATCCTTGTTCATTGCAATTTGTTATAAATTTTGAAAATATTATTAATCCTCATCCCAGTCACTATCAATTCTGAAACTCTGTACCCAGTATAAGTAATTTATAGTTGTTCAAACGTAAAAGTCTGAAAATCTTTCGGAGGTCCCCTTTAACACCGGCAGCTTTTACCAAAAGGCCCTATGTTAAAGCTGCCATTATTTTGACACCAGCATAGGCTCTTGTTCGGAGCCTGTACACGCAGTTGAAGAGGCTTTGATAGAAGTGTGCAAATATCATGATTGTAGATCTACTTATAAGGTTGATTGTATCTGGCGGGATTCGAACCCGAGACATTTCGTTCAAATTTATGCTAGAATATCAACTTTATATCTATAATCTATTAGATTCTCTCTCTCTCCCACATATACACATGTTATGTGTTTTATTATTGCTATTATTATATTTTTCATCATCATCATCATCATCATTTTATTATTTTATTATTTTCATCATATTAAAATTCATGTTCAATTTACTCATAATAAGAAATCCGATGCAAACGTTTTAAGAAGGGGGGAAGAGAGTTAGATTTATTTCCTATTGTTTCCAAAGGATGACCCATAAATGTGAAAAGGCAACGAATGCAAATCCTGGAAGAAAAATACAGCTTAATTACACTATCTGCGATATTTCACCAAGTGCCTGGCAACATATAAAACCCCAACATAAAACAGCAAAGCCTACCACCGTCTCTCCTAAAGGAACTATGAAGTCCACGTCCTTCCAGCACGTGCAATCCGTACAATCATGCAAATCGGTTACGCGTTATCATAGAGGCATTTATTGCTCAGAACTTCTCAAAATTCAATTCAGTTCTATTCAAATTTTATTTCTTTCTTTTTTTCTCCACGAAAACAGACATTTCAATTTTTTGGTAACAGAGAATAATGTTTCGTAAGCAAAACAAAGCAAACTGAGAAGAGTATACAATAATTGTGGAACCTGATCATAATTATACATTGTCATGAAAAATGACGTGATGAAAATGAATACGCAAACTGTTAAAAATTGAGGGACCCACTAGAAAGACACAGATTGTATAGTGTGGGTCCCTCAGGTAAAGAACGCCAATAGAAAAATAAGTTAATGCACAAGGAAGAAAGAAAAAACAGAGACTATTCTCTTTAGGTCTTTGACGGTGATGGCACATCAAAGAGATTAACTGACTACATAGACCAAATAAGATTGTGACGTATCATGGTGTGATCATTATACGCTGAGACCAATGTAAACAATGTTCATGTAAGGTATCAGATAGGGTCTGATAGTTGTGTGATAAAATAATGACGACTTAATGATGTCGCAGATCTCACCATTGTAATAAATACTAAAAAGAAAAAAAAAGAGAGAGAGAGAGAGAGAGAGAGAGAGACTTAGTTAAATAAGTGACCAGGAGCTGCGACTGCATTGACTCAACGTAAAGACATTAGCAGACTAATCGGATCGGAACGCCTTTTTCCCCCCATTGTAAGGTTTTACTAATTCATCGCTACAGTAAAAAAAAAAAAAAAAAAAAAAAAAAAAAAAGCAATACACCCTATTATAACACACTTATTTGTTGTTTTATATCATCATTACTAAGCGCACTCAATTCGAAATATTTGGTCAGACAGAGTGGTTCAAGTTCCTTTCGAATTCGAGTCGAATTTGTAAAGATGCCAATCGAACATTACCGCATCATTATTGTAGGTGTCTTTATTGTTCTTTCAGTTCAGCGAAAGACGTTTGTGCTGGTACGCAGTACCGTTATTCCAGTCTTCGAATTTATTTAAGAATATCCTGTTGAACGTAGTATGCACGTTTTGTTAAATTGATCTAATTCGCACAATACAAAACTAAAGGGAGGGGCGCGTGCGGTTTTTTTTTTTTTACTTTTTATTTCTTTTGTTTTAACAAAAATATAAAGAGGGGGTGCCCGCCCGGTGTGTCCCCTCTATAGTTCCGCCACTGATTAACGCTATACGTCATAAGGGGGGGGGGGGGGGGAGGGGGAGAGAGAGAATGAATTATTGCAATTCGACTTTGACATGACGTAATTGTTTCACGATTTGAACTTATAAAGCCAATTCAAATGCGTTTATCAAAAGCAAGCACAACTTACGAAAATGACTGGGTAAACACCTAATGATACTCTATTCAAGACTTTACGTGTATTGCCAATAGGCGTGCCATTGCGCAGACGTAAATAAGTTTAAAGAGAACTGGGCCTCTGTGTTTGGTTTTTCTGTTTTTCTGTTTAGGTTTCTTTCTCAAGGGCGAACGCAAAGTGACATTTGTACAACCGAGAAACATGAGCAAGGCATAAAATGAGTTCTTCTTGTGTCTTCAAAACCATCAAATCACTTCCTCAGTGTACAGTTATTTTAGGAGAAATACACCATCATTACGATGCTACTCGCAAAGGGGGAAATTTTATGGGATTAGTACCTATAGCAAGACAGAGAACGAACTTCCCACTATCGTTATACATGTATTAAGAATCGATATCTTCGATTGGCGCTGCGTTTTCCCCAGACAGTGCGCAACAATTTGTTTCTTTTCAGAAAATAAGCTTTATACAAAATCCGGATCATACAGTTGTGTGAACAATAATCATGTGAACAGTAAATTGAATATAAAATCGTGTCATTCATGTCTATATTAAAAGATGACATGCACGTATACGTGTAATTTGTATTTTCTTTCGGAAAGATTATGTTGAAATAAATGCCTGTATAGGCGAAAGAGAAAAAGAAGTTGGCGTGACAGGTATATATCGTAGAAGTGAGCTGTTAAGGAAAGACCTTCTAATACGATTCGATACTGTATAAGAATAATTATGTCAGATAATTATATTCGAACATCGTTGAACGAGTTTTCCGTCTGCAAGTTTAGAGCTCCCCTTATGTCCACATCATTATATACAAGGATTTAGGTCGCTTTAATGTGGCGTCTGTAAGTAATAAATTATAATACATTGACGTAATGCTACTGCACGTAAAGAAAGGTAAGCATATATCACGCATCACAACAACGAGATATACATGGTTTGAAGACGACAACAATATCGTTTCACTGTTTACAGGCAGGACAAGCCTTCATTCATTAATTTTGGTAGGGCATTTAAGGCACAGATTATCGAATATTTATAAGTTTTGCTTTCGAGACCCTCTGAGCAGAAAACAGAAAAAATATCAACTTAATAACTGACTGTCAGAATTGAAGTGAAAAATACTTTACTTGTATACCAAACGACCATCATAATTATTTCTGTAAAAATATGTAATGAAATGTATACATGTAGGTACATAGTGTATGAACCAATCGTGCACACACAAACAACCTTATATAGCCCATCAGCAACATCACTCACTTTCAGCTTAACGAAGAGTTCATAATGATATACCTCCTTCAGAAGACAACGGAAATGATTATCCCTAACATTATGCCAGTGAAGACAGGTTTTTTTTTTTTCTTTCCTTCTTTCTTTCTTTTTGTGTCCGCCGATTTGGACGAGAGAAATAAAATTGTCATTCATGGGTCCCTCCCCCACTTAGCAAAAAGCTAGGTTCGCCCCTGAAGAGTGGCATTTATTTAATTTGTCTATTTCAGATTAACATGAGAAATGTGTTCTTCGCTTGAGTCTTTCGATCAATACCCGATACCTCGCAACCCTGATCTACAAAAAATGGTGCGTAACCCACTTACTCCATTGAGTGTTCCTGGCCTGCACAGCATACAACCCAAAACCATTACACCATGGTCTGGAATGAAGACTACTATTTGCTCAGACAATCAGTACTGACTGTCTCGCGAATGTGGGAAATCCCCTACTCCCACCCAGTCTTGGGTGGTGATGTAACAACGTCGCTCTGATCAATAGACAAAAAATGTGTACCTTCTCTAATAGGAATGAAAGCGGATTTTGTGCAGTGCATGGACTGTACCATGGTTTCACCGTAAAAGGGTGTTTTCCCGCTTTTTTCTTGACTATTTTTCCCCTTTTATACGGGCTCCTCACGAGTGAAGGGGCATTCAAATTTATTTGAGTCTAACCACCAGGTAACCGCAGTTTGTTTGGCTGTTATGGCATTATATGGCCATTGGAAAGGACGTGGCCGTAGATATTGTGCCTTTCATGCTGTGATATCGTCGTCTGCTTGTTGATTCGCTGATACGAGCGCCAATCTTTACCAATGAGGGCACACGTCTGTCAGCTGTGGAGCACTCTGTTGCTAAGTTAGACGGCGACATCATCCCTTGACAGTGGTATACCGGCTACGTTTTTATTTGCTTCATTGAAGGAATCAGTGTGACGCTATAGGTGCTGCTGACATTCTAGGCAAGCAGTCAATGTCGCTGAAGCATCATCAGCTGAATCCCTCTGCACTGTGTTGGAACATTTATGTACATACCAATTAGGGTAATTATTATTTTTTTTTAATTCAACGGCGTCGAACTTTTCTTCTCCTCCTGGAAAATTTGAAGCTGGAACACCGGCAGGCTATAGTCTCCGCGAGGGTTCTACATCCCGATGCTCTTGGTGCGTAGTCTGCTCGGTGCTTGTTTCTGTGCGATGGAGTCAAATGACCTCCTGCGCATTTCCTGCACTATCAACGTCTGCACGCTGCTCTTCTTCACTTCCAAGGGGCTGGTCGATCGTCTGCTCGTGATGTGGCGGGAAACTCTGGACGACAGGTCCGTATGGCGGTCGATAGTCGAGATTGGCGAGGATGAGCCCTGGAGACTTCCTCGATTGTAAGTAGATCTTACAAGAATGAATTTTATTTTATGTGTGTGCGTGCTTATTCATCTACTTGTGTATTGAGTTTTATTTATGTATTTGTTAATAGATATACACTCATATATTGTATTTCCCACATGATCTACTTTTCTCAACTGAGTTCACGAGAACAGCATGAGGTCATAGACTACATGTTTTGCCGTCTATTAATCGCCCTGATGTGTTGTGATTTTTTTTTTTTTTTTTTTTTTGGTCTTCGTCGGTTCTTTTCAGCTGGAAATTACCTAACTGCGAATATCATTTTTTTTTCTTTATCCACAGCATTAACCCAATCGTTTTAATGATATCATTTAAACAGACCTAACAGAGAAAGCGGAGCATTATGTTATGATAATAATTGCATCGGGCTCATTTGAAGCAATGATTAAGCAGATACCCGCGACAAATTGGTGACAGGGATTAAGGTTCTTCTGAGTCATAGTCATGACAGATTATAGCATTCATTGAAATATTAAGGGTTATAAAACTTTTTTTTAGAATACGTTAAACCAACATTCAATTTAGACCTGCATACCTTTTCCATCTACCCCTGCAATCCTTAACCAGACTCCTAAATCGTGAATACTAACGGTGGTGGTTATTTTGATTTGTTTGGTTTGCTGGTTGGTTTGTTTGTTTGTTGTTGTTGTTATAATCGTATCATTACCCACATTTTCAAGCGATGACCCCACATGCTCCTAGCCAGAACTAAAGTTCTGAATTTAAAATTCCTAACCTCTGATGAACGGATTGTCCAATTTTCTATAATGATTCTTGTGCATGGATATATAAAGCATAGTCCGTTTTTCTGAAAACATATCCAATTCATTAAATACCTCAGTAAAAAGGTCAATAAGATGGTCTGCAATTACCTTCATCGAACAGGCTCAGATTTAGGCCTACTGGTAACTGTAACTAGTTTATCCATGCTGATGATTCGCAAAGGCATATCACCTGCCGTTGCTCAAGGAAGAAAATGTTGTCTTGAGATGCTATCGCGCATGGCGCTTATTTTGCGATTCGCAAAAGTATAATCTGGCCGAAACAGAATTACATACCCTCAGGAGGGGATTAGTCCCTACTAAACAGATTACATAAAATTGCATTTGTTGCGAAAGTGAGAGAATTTCGTCAAGCATTTGGCAAGTGTTATCACACACTATATACTATTGGAATAATTCACTGAAGATAATACTATCTTTTGGGAAATGTTGATGGATCTAGGAAAACTGCGAATAGTATTAGAAATCGTAAAGACAAGAAAGAAAAATATTTGTGTATGATATCTCATGTCAGCAGCCAAATTGAGTAAACATGATATCATATGGCCCTTATTTGAAAGAAAATATTTTGAACAGATTTATCTCTATAGACTTTACTCCATCGAAATGTGTTTATCTATTATCGCACTGAAAACACATGCTAACATTGATAAACATTATATGGTTGCTAAACTTCCGCTCGCCGAACTGTATGTTTCAGAAAAAACAAAAACAAAAACGTCAGCCCTTGTACGATATCCCATTGCAAGTTAGAATATTGCGCAAAATGATCTGTATGGGTAATGATTGCTGTTGAATATGATATAGTTTGATGATGAATATATCTATTTTAGCCTATAAGTAGAATTTTTGCCAGTGTTATGAATATTCCCTCTCGTTATTGCGCAAGTTCATAATTTCATTACCTATCATGCTTCCTAGTGCATATTTTAAATTCCTGTTCCGTCTTCCTGGAAGTTGCGAATATCACGTACGTAACAAAAATATGTGTTACCACATTTTTACCGGACAATAGATACGCATAAAAAGAGGACGGGAAATTCCTTGGGATTCCCACAATGGCGTTGATTTCACGTGTGATGGCTTTATTTATACACAGTAGTTTTGGTTTGTTTGTGTTTGTGTTTGTATGGTTTTTTTTTTTGTGTGTGTGTGTGTGTGTGTGTGTTTTGTTGTTGTTGTTGGTTTTTGTTTGTTTTTTTTTTTTTGGGGGGGGGGAGGGTGGGTGTTGAGTGAGGAAGAGAAGAAACAGTCAACATCCGCGTGGGAAGTTGGTTGATAAGACAAGAATGGTGCGTTTCCTTGGGGTCAGCCAGGCGTCCATCGTCCAAGACAATAGCTTTATTCTGGTCACTTTGAATGTTGTTGTTTTTTCTTAAACAGATAAATGGAGCTATAATGTGCTGTTTCATCATCACGTGGGTCAAAGAAACTAACTGTTTACTTATTTGTATAGTTACATGTACGCATGGAGGGGGTAGGGTGATCAATAGCAAGATATTATCACCTGCGCTTATGTGCATGATTAGCCAACTACGTGGACTACCATTTCCATAAGTTTAACGCTCCGTAAATCCTTGCGTATAATACGATATTAATTTGTGCATCAAGAACTTGATCTGTTTATAGTATAAAATTGTGTCGTTTCGTGTAACCGTTAAAAGCGTATATATAGAATACTCAAACAGCATCAAATGGAGGACTTTCATGGGTTTTTTTAATATTCTTTTGAGTGTTGGTGAGCTGTGGTCGTTGATATGTTCTGCATTGTACATCGTAAACTATAGTTTAAGTAGCAGGGGCGGATCCAGGAATTCTGCAAAGGGCGGGGGCGCAACTAATATTTCTTGTGCCACTTCTGGGTTTCATTTCATTTTTTTCTTTTTATCTATTTTGTTTTTAACGAAAAATAAAGGGGGGCGTGCGCCGGTTGCGCCCCCTCTGGATCCGCCACTGAGTTGTATGACCAGTAAGCATAATTTTCATGTGTATTTCACTTCTAAATCTTTATTATACTTGTTAGTTAACAGTGGCGGATCCAGAGGGGGGGGGGGGGGGGCACCGGGTACGCGTCCCTCTTTACAATAATGTTAAAACAATAAAAAGTGAAATGGGGGAGGGGGCCTGCGCCCCCTTTACTTTTGTAAAGGCGCCTCCCCTTTAAGGCATTCCTGGATCCGCCCCTGGTTAATGTACTCATATTTATTGTAGCTTATAATCAAAGTTTTGATTATGTGATAATGTTATGCTATGTGTGCATTATTGTTTGTTGTTGCTTTCGATTGTACTCTCATACACCGAAAGGGGTCGAAAGAGTCAATAAAATAAAATGAAATCAAATTAAATCATGAAACATGGTGATAGTATGTCCACATTTCACAAGTCGGCGGCATCAATCTGGTTTGAGACAAAGTGAAGAGCTGGACATTAATTTGATAACAACTAACCATGACCTGGAAACTGGGTAAAATAAAGTAGTCAAATTTTCGGCGTGTAAACCATTTCGGTACCTAATGAGATTTTCGGCATGCAGCGTGTATACAACGATATAGGGTTTACTGAGCAAATTGCCACTCAAAGCACATACAGGGGTAACAGTGTGCAATTTGACACCATAATATGATTGGCTTAAATGGGTTGAGAAAACGACAAAATCAGATGAATAAAAGTAATAGCGATGCCATGAACATCGCACTCAAATGAATAAGATAATGTAGTTGTAAAACGTAGTAGTCAAAATGTTTTCACACATGAGTGGTATTATAGTCATCACGTCATATTTGAATTGGCACACTTGACGATGACATTCCTTCATACTATCTTACACACACCAATCCTGGCGAGTTCCCCCTTTTTTGCATGAAATCAATAGGAATAACATAAGTGTGTATGGTGTGTAATGTATACTGTACAGAGTTTCTGTTTTACGGCTCACATGGTTGTCTTTGTCACAGACAACTACTGTATGTTTCAATAATAAAGTACTAAAAATAAATGTGACAATACTAATGATTCACCTCCTATTGAACAAACGCAGAGCTGCCAACATTGGAAACTAGTTGAGAGTGAGACTCCCATAGGCCAATGCTATAATTTAGGAGTCAAAATGAGTGAGATCCATAGAAATGCATGCAAATGAAATAAAGTTTTAGAGTGAGAAAGGACCAAAATGTGTGAGTCTCACTCTCAATGAGTGAGAGTTGGCAGCCCTACAAACGCCAACACTATAGCTGTTTCATTGTCATTATCAACCTCTATCAGCGCATCGCCAAAAAAAAAAAGTGATTACATAGTGATATACCTTGCACAAGAGCAAAACTCGTTTCCATCTTGTGCTTTTGAGCGTGAGCATGGTCACTTATGTTACACCGTGACACTAACATCAATTGATGAAACTGGACCCATCATATAGTAACAGTGTGTTATTTTGCATTTCTTTTCACCCACAGCTGTCTGGACGTACTCCAGAGCGCCGTTCTCACGTCAGTTGGATTTGCGATCCTCTGCAGCGGCGACGTCGTGACTTACCCGTTCACGGGGACATTCAGCAGCCTGACGGGGACAGGTTTCGCGGTGGCCATTGGCTGTTACATCTACCGCATCTGTCAGGACACCCTGCTGCACAGCCACCTAAAGAACTACCGAATCGATCTCGTTCATCATCTGGTCGCCGTTGCTGTGTACTGTGTGTTTCTGTCCTACCGGCAGAACGCCCTCTTCGGTGCAATCGGTTTAATCTGTACAGGGAGCGTACCTGGCGTAGAATTTTCCCGTCTCCTGAAGATGCTGGGTGAGACGAGCGGGAAACCCACCGCACTGATGGTTGTCTATCGCCGAAACCTCGTCGCTGGGGCCGTAATAACCGTCGTTGTCAGACTCGTGATTCCAATCATGTTCGGCAGTCTTGCGTTGGCGACTTCAACGCCTCTGGTGATGGCTGTCCCGGTGGTCGCGTTCTTCTTCGCCTCGTTAATGTTTTTCGGGTCCATCAATGTCTGGTTGTTCTTCTCGTCTCTGCTAGCTATTTATCGACTGCGAAACAAATGTGTCAAAGACGTCCCCGCCGGTACTCCTGATGCTGAAGATGGTAGGACTTTCACCACAAAGTCGTCGCATCATGCCACAATTCTTGCAAAGCAGAACATCGTCTCTGGGCTGAGACCGTGTGCTAACATAAATGTAGCCCCGCCAAGGTCGAGCAACTGGCCCAAGATAGCAAACAATGCTGTGCTGAACAACTATGCCAAAATGAGCGTTAACGAGGCACTTGTGCACCCCCTGAATCAGACTCTTCAGGCTGGGCCCAGCCGACAGGAGGTGGAACATAACCAGAGCCCTGGCCCCGAGGAGCTCAGAATGTTCCACGTTGGAGACGAGGGGGAGAATGCCAGGCCCCGATCCGTAAGATTTCTCGTTCCTGTGACTAGATCTATTCGGGACCAAGTTCGCACCAGTACCAGCAGTAGTCCTAGTAGCAGTGGATCTATATCCGTTGCGTTTGTGACCCCCGTTCAGAATCCAACGACGTCGACACGGGAAAGCTCGGCGAGCGAGCCAGAACAGCAGCGGTCTACTCCTTTACCTCGCTCCGCGATGGCATCATGTTCTTCCCTTTCCGCAGATGGCGCAACGAGTCTATTGCCTGGTTGCAGTCAAAGACATTTGGACTCATCTCAAACTGCGTCACCAGTAACGGTATCAGGCAAGCGACATCCAACCTCTCAGATTGACACCTTGACCAATGAAGATAATATGGCGACTTCACAAGAAAATGAGGTTCCAGCAACAAGCACACGACAAGCCGTCCCCGTAACTGGAAGGGCGGAGGCGCTACTTTCAAAGCGACCTTTCAACATGAGCTTGACAAACCTGGCAACATCTTCCTACGCTAACACACCGGCAAATATTATATCATTTGACAGCCTGCGGAGGGATTCTCCAAGACAGCCACCGAAGGCCACAAGAACTAGGAGCCTCAGCTACCTAGATGAAATCAAACAGACACTAAAGACGGGATCAGGCTCTTTCATGGACAACAAGAGCTTATAATCCGGCTATTCTGGAACAGTCGAATACAACTCTGGTCATTTTCTGTTCGTATGAGTTAGTCATGAATGATTACAGATATATTTATTTATTTATCTATTTATGTTAACTCTCGGGTACGCGTGGCCAGGAATGGATGCAATACTAGTATATGATTATGTCGTGGTATGGACGGAGGTATCACACACTGCTGCTGCTGTGTGTGTTGCACATTGTAAAGCAAAATGTCGGATGCAATGTCGGGCACGGGCTGGGAACACAGCAATCAGTAGATTGGTTTCATACTCTTCTGTAGGCTCAACAGGTCTTTAAAAAACTGGCTCTTACACCATCTCCCGTGAGACACATTCTATGAATGTATTCAAAAGTACATTTATACCGGCAAGACTCGTTAATACAAGTGCGACTTTCATGATCTGCAATAGGGGAGCCTGGGTGAGCTTGTCTATGTGTTTGTTTTATTGTTAATATTTTTCATTCAGATATTTCCCATACCCGTTTTATGCAATGATTTGACTAGAATTTCGAAAGCAGGCAGACTTATACATTTTTGACAATTTAGTTAATAATTCATAACGCCTTCAAGCTCGAAGTGTTCTTCCAATTTCCATCGTCCGTTAGTGAAAATGACAGAGATCCGGTTTATTCATTTGTCAGAATTATTAATGAAGACATGCATGGCATGTCGAAATGAAATCCTTCATTATAGCCCTCAAGCACGTACCAAGACAAGAAGTAGGTTGCCACGAATAGTTTCACAGAGCGATCACACCCGGGTCGGAACGCTTTTGTAGAAGGGGAAAACCCCGTTTCAACTCACTACCCGGCCAAACTTCGGGGAAAATTTTAATATTGCAGATAGCGAAAAGCTTCCTTTTTTCCATGGTTCATAGAACGAGAAATATGTGTATGAACATGATGCGGAGATGCTTGTATTCACTCAGACACTTAATTAAACAGTAGTTATCGAGGAATTGAAACAGGTTCGTAGCAAATGCTACATGAGATGGTGACTTACTTGATGTACTCTGGTTTGTGGCGTGAAGTATTCTTGGAGATTTACCGCACAGTTGAAATATGCTTTAATTGTGAGCACTTACGTGCCTACACATTTTAGATCAGGTACAATCATTATTTTACACATTTCTAATGTCATATCATGTCGAGCCCATGGAAGAACATCACAAATGACGACATAAGGAGATTATATGTATCCATTCTCTGACCGATATTTGACTAATTATTCATCATAATGTAATGAAGCGCACACACTTTATAATCACAGTTTCTCACATTTATTCGCAGTTTTGAAGAAAAAAAAGAAAGAAAAGAAAAAGATTATCATTACGAATAAATGAAAACATAGTCAAGGGTAAAAAAAAAAAGATTCTCATAAAGTTATGTTTGCTTTGTCTGTATTTAATGTTCAAAGATAATAATGCAACAACAACACAGTTTTTCACATTCATGTGGAGATGACGCCTGTCCGGTTATCAGGAGGTCGTAGGTTCGAATCCTGCTCGAGTATGTACGCCCATGATTTTTATCATGGCTACTACTAAAACACTGATCAATTCAGTGCTTATTTACGTCGATGTAGGGCAATTTGTCAATCAGTTGCAATGAAAACATCTCGACGGAAGAATTTCGTGAATTTGAATAACAAAGCAGTACCCGCTGCATGCTATAAGGATTAGAACCAACACTTGCTGTCGGGCGAAAGCTCGGTGGTCTAGTGGAGATGACGCCTGTCCGGTTATCAGGAGGTCGTAGGTTCGAATCCTGCTCGAGTATGTACGCCCATGATTTTTATCATGGCTACTACTAAAACACTGATCAATTCAGTGCTTATTTACGTCGATGTAGGGCAATTTGTCAATCAGTTACAAACACAGTTTTTGATCTATCACAAATACGAAAGATAATTGTGTGAAATATTCTAAGCAAATTGAGCTTCTGTTCCAAATTTTAAGTATTATAACTATACAATCGTTCTATGGAGGCAACCTGTTATCACTATCTTCGAGTGTGTTGTATTCGAAAGAAAATATAATAACTTAAAATAACTATAGAAGTTGAGAATCAATGATACATGCTGTAAAACATGCACTGCTGACGCACAAATATATGCCAGATGGAAGTTGTATATATATGTGTGTGCCTATAATTCACTGAAAAGCGGTGTTTTGAGGAAAGGTTTATACAATGAATTTTATCAATTGTTCATCGGAGTGATTTTTAAAGCTTCTTAGCTACGTGAATTTCATTGTTCATGGGAAAAGGTAGTAGCAAACACATGTTCTCTTTTTGCGAATCCTGAGGTCACATCGAATGGCAAATATCTACATTATTCAGAATCTACTGACGTGTTTTTCCTTTTCCAAGAACTAGGCTGGTTCACAATAATTATGACATGGCATGCTTGTACAATATGCGGATGCGGCATGAAAAATTAAATTCTTCGTTAGACGCTGTGGTATGAAGTCTATTGTCGTCAACGGAGCGAGAAAATAATATAACCCCCCCCCCCCCCGCAATATTGTTATTTTGATGTACACCCGCAGGACAAGTATCTATAGACTTAAGAGAGGAAAAAAGCCAAAGCAAATCATGCGCTCAGTGTCATTGATGTAATGATATCATGCATTTACGTGTGAAGAGATTTTTTTATGGCCTACTAGAAAATGAATTGTCACATTCACCTGTGCTAACTTTGTCTTTCAGTAGCTACTGTTTCGTTGTTGGATGAGCAGTATATCATGTTATATTATACTAAATTGAAAAATGATGAGATTGGCAGTCTTCGTGTGTGTTATGTGCTTGTATGTATTCAAACCCTATTTTATCATGTAATGTATCTATATACATGCAGTGCGATATATTTATTATATATATATATATATATATATATATATATATATATATATATACGTATATATATTATATATGATTATATACTACACCGCAAACCTTGCCTACGTTGATACGCACGGAACCGGAGAAAATGTGATTGTCAACTCACGCGACTGTCGATTTTGGCAGAATTTAGAAGGAAAAAAAAACAACAACAATCGAAGAAACACTGGAAAACGATTATATACATAAATATATAAATATATAAATATATACATAAATTAATAAATACACTGATGAATATATAAATATATATATATATATATATATATATATATATATATACTTATTCAGAAAGAGAGAGAGAGAGAGAGAGATGGAGAGGGAAGGGGAGAGGACAGAGAATACGAGAGAGAGAGAGATATGTGTAGGCCTAATATGCCTTATAATTGATCACATATACTTTTTGGTACATATCAGTTTGTTGGACATTGGCATATGTTACGTTATATGCTTTTAGTCTCTCTCTCTCTCTCTCTCTCTCTGTCCAGCAATCTCCATTATTTTCCTGCAGGCCATTCAGTGAACTTTGCACAAGTACTCTTACGTCTTCTCCTCTAGACACCTCTCACAATCTCTCTAATATTATGTGTTCATATAAAGATGTGATCATATCCTTCACAACATTCATATAAAGATATGATCATAGCCTTCACAACGTTCATATAAAGATATGATCATAGCCTTCACAACGTTCATATAAAGATAATTATGATCATATCCTTCACAACGTTCATATAAAGATATGATCATATCCTTCACAACTTTAATATAAAGATATGATCATATCCTTCACAACTTTAATATAAAGATATGATCATAGCCTTCACAACGTTCATATCATATCCTTCACAAAATTCATATAAAGATATGATCATAGCCTTCACAACATTCATATAAAGATATGATCATAGCCTTCACAACATTCATATAAAGATATGATCATATCCTTCACAACGTTCATATAGAGATATGATCATATCCTTCACAACGTTCATATAAAGATGTGATCATATCCTTCACAACTTTAATATAAAGATATGATCATATCCTTCACAACAATCATCAACCTTTTCACATCTTGGCAAAGAGGGCCTCCTATAATGTGCTTCAGGACAAACTATGGTAACAATATCACAACGGACATAAAAGTGCACAAAAACAAAAACAAAAACAAACAAATAAACAAGCAGACAAAGTTAACGGGACATACTTCTTCGATATCTCTTTTGATCTCTTTTGTTATGAGAAGCAACAGTAACTTACTTTTAAGTTCCTCAAGCCTAAAGTATTTTTTTCTTTAAAAACTCTCGACCCGAAAATGTTTTCATTTCGACATGCTTTAGGAAAAGAACGGAGACCGATTTACAGCCTTAAAGGGATTGTATAGTTTTGGTTGAGACCTAACCTCAGGTTTCTAGCATTTTTGGGTGAGATTATGAGAAACCTCTCATGAAATATGAAAGAGCATGTAATTTTAAAAGGAATTCAACGTTTATTTGATGAAAATTCTCTCATTTATACTTTTTGCTGATGACTCAAATGTTTTCTTTTCCCATCAAGACCCAGTTACTTTATTGACACCGTCAACTCTGAATTGAAAAATGTGACTCAATGGATAAGAGCTAATAAATTATCACTTAATCTTCAGAAAACTAAGTATATGCTTTTTAGTAAATCCATAGAAACATTAAGCACAGATCTTATGTTTGATGGTACTCAATTAGAACGTGTATCCCACATAAAATTCCTTGGTATTACAGTGGATGATAAACTTTCGTGGAGGCCTCATTATTATCAACATAAGTAAAATAATTTCACGAAATATTGGTATTATCAACAGACTTAAGTTTCACATTCCATCGTCGTCTTTGTTAACGTTGTATTTTTCTTTAATATTACCTTATCTTAATTACGGAATTTTAGCATGGGGTAGCGCCCATCAAACTTTATTAGATAAACTATTATTATTACAAAAGAAAGTACTTCGTATTATTTGTGGGGTTTCGCCACGTTCTCATTCAGATTCATTGTTCATTGAATATAAGATTTTAAAAATTAAAGATTTGTTTCTTTTTCAACTGGGCCAGTTCATGTTCAATTATAACACAAATGCTCTTCCCAATATTTTTAATTCAATGTTTCCACGAAATCAATCTTTTCATGATTATCCTACTAGGAGGTCTAATGAGTTTCACTTACCCCTTTTGAGAACCTTATTAGCTCAGAACACATTTATATACATCGGCCCTAAATTTTGGAATTCATTAGGTCCTGAAATAAAGAATTCTTCATCGTTATACATTTTTAAGCGTAATTTGAAATCTTTTTTGTTAAATTCTAGCTGAGATATTTATTTTCATTACCTATACAGGTTACAGCAAACATGAGGGTCATCATCAGTTATTTAATTCATTATTACGCAGTGAAAAACGGCATTACTAGGCAATGAAATACGGCATGTTATTTGCATAATTTCTACACAGCTGCGTGCAGTCACCAGCTGTTCGAAGCACCTCATCAATTCTCTCTTCCATTTCTCTTGTTCAGCGTCTAGGCATTCTCTATCTTTCCTCTCCCTCCCCCCCCCCCCATCTCTCATTTCTCTCTCTCTCTCTCTCTCTCTCTCTCTCTCTCCTTCTTCCTTTACCTTTCTTCCACTAATTTTGTTTTTGTCCCATTCCGTTCGATTGTATCTCCTTACACCTTGTTTTACTTTATTTTTAGACGTCTTAGTCATTCCCAAACCAATTTTCATCAAATAAACTTTGAATTCCTCACAGAAAGGTATGCTCTGCACTATTTTACAAACGGTTTCTTGATATCTCGCAAAAAGTTAAAAGCCCAATTCTCATCTCTACCAATACTGTCTCATCCATTTTAACAAAGTCGCAAACTATTTCTCGAAATGCGCATACATACATTATGTACGTAAGTTACTCAAACCTACAACTCAAGTACGGTAAACATTTACTTTGAAATCCTGGTTAAAGGGATGGTACATGGTGGAAATGAGGAATGAGCTTTTAAATTTTTGCGAGATATCAAGAAACCACTTATGAAATGGTACAGAGCATACCATTTTAAGACAAATTCAGAGTTTATTCGATGAAACTCTGTTTTGGAATGGCTGAGACAGCCAAAATCAAACTAAAACAAAGATATCGTTGAATTCCTCTTGGAATTACACACTCTTTTATATTTCATTAGGTTTCTCATTATCTCACCTAAAAAATGGTAGAAACCTAAAGTTAGGTTTCAAACTATATGATCCCTTTAAGTTTGGCAGAGTATATGGACGGACGGCTACACATTCAAAGCTTGTAGTGATTAACTAACCGTTTGTTCGAAGTCAGTTCTAGTGTCAACACCAAAGAAATGTCCTGTGGAAAGAATAATACGCGATTAACACAACGGGAAATTTGCATATACCTAACAACTATTATTCGTTTCGTTGATTTTACGCTGTAGATGAAGAAAGTACAACTACTGCTTTCAAGGAGAAACAGGTAAGGCTGTCATTTCTAGTGTTTCGGAATTTGTCGGTATAATGAAATGGTTTAGAGAACAAACAAAAATCCTGGATGAAAATGGGAAAGCATCAGAATGATGCCTACGTTTTTAGCTATGAGGGCGAGACATTGACATAAGGTTAAAGGTTACACATTCCCTTTACCCAGAGGCTCATTAATCAAAATATTATAATTATTGTAATGTTGATCCGAAGGTATGTAAACTGGACAATGAAATAAGGTTCCTTATTCCGAAGGTTCGTTAATCCAAAAAATGACATAAGGTTTCTTATTCCGACGGTTCGTTAATCCTAAAATGAAATAAGGTTCCTTACTCCAAAGGTTCGTTGATTTTAAATGAATTAAAGTCTGTTAATCAGAAAATAGAATAAGGTTGGTTATTCAAAAACGAAAAGAAAAGAAGGTTTGTTATTCCAAAAATTGACTGATCTGATGCGAAGTCAGGGAGGGTGGGTCATCGCTTCTGTTGAGTAGTTATAAGGGTGCCAAGGTTCTAATCTATCGTGACCAGGGGAGCACGCAGGATCCTTTAAAGGCGATGATTACTACACGCATGTATTCTTATGCCTCCGCCACGAAGTGTCGCCGGAGGCATTATGTTTTCGGGTTGTCCGTCCGTCCGTCCGTAATCAATTTTGTGGACAGCGTATCTAAAAAACTGTTCGAGGTATCCTAATGAAACTTTGCATGTATATGTATGAGTGGGCGAAGTTGTGCCTATCAACTTTTGGGCGCACATGCTCAAGGTCAAAGGTCAAAAGGTCATGGTCAAATGCTCAAAATGTCACTATTTCCCCTATATCTATGCAATGCCTGGAGGTATTTTCTTGAAACTTGGTGTGTACATGAACTACCAAATAAAGATTCCCCAGAGAGAGCTTTGGGTCATGAGGTCAAAGGTCAAGGGTCAAAGGTCAAGTGAAAATGTTAAAATTTCACTTTTTCTCCATATCTCACAAATATTTCAAGGTATCTTCATGGAACTTAGTATATATACATGTACTGACTGGCAGTGATCATGTAGGGGATTTAGTAGGGGTCATGGATCGAAGGTCAGGGGTCAAAGGTCAAGGTCATTCCATCAAAATGTCAAATATTTCTCTCTTATCCATGCAATGCCTGCAGGATTTTTTCTTGAAACTTAGTGTATGCATGTATTATCCAATACAGATTCTCTTGGAAGTTTCTTGCCAAAAGGTCAAAGGTCAAGTGAAAGTGCTTAATTTCACTTCGTCTTTGAACTTATAAAAGGGTCATAAGTTGGGTACAAATCCTCAAATCCCCAAATATGTGCACTCTTAGACAGTGTAGGCATTCATCCAAATGAACCTATAGTTCAAGGAAAGTGAACACTCAATGCATTTGTGACAAACGTGTCATTTTAATATTTTGCCAGTTATGTGAAACTGTCATCACACATTGTCAAGACGTTGTGCCATAGACCTATTCGGAGAACCATGCATTATGGCGGAGGCATACCAGTCGCCATAGCGACATTTCTAGTTTTTTCCTGCCTTTGAGTGACCTTTTTCCTACGTCACGTATAGTTCACATCCTGACGATGTAGAAGAGGGGTGGGGCCGCATACGGCGGAGGACCGGAGGAAAAATACTTTTTTTTTCCGTCAATAACAATTACAAAGTATATGATTGTATGTGTATCGTGTTTGTTTGTCTGTGTGTTTATACATGTCTGTGGGTGAATGTGTGTGTGTGTGTGTAATTGTATTTGTATTGTTTTTGTTCATCATACACCCAGAAAGGGTTAATTCATGATTTGAATTAAATCGATATATCAATGAAAAACAAAAATGTGTGTGTGTGTGTGGCTGTGGGTGTGTGTGCACGTTTTTCATTACAACTCTATATTTTGTCTCTAAATGAATATTATTTCATTTTCGGACTAACGAAATCATTTGCAGATTAACGAACTTTCGGAATAATGAAAAGCATTTCATTTTCAGTTTAACAAATCTTAAATATGCTGAACCTTCGGAATAACAAACTGTGATCCAAACAAACACATGCACAGCATTCACACATCACAAAGATTTAATGATGACAACGTGACGAGCTAGGCACAGTTATCACTTGTCAAACTGCATCATTAGGAACATTCGACACAGGAAAGGACACAAGCAAATAACTTGGGTAGATGTGATGATATTTGAGTTAGAAGATAAACCCTGTTTTATTTCACATTACTGACGAGTCTCTGGACACGTTCTGTAATAAGCAGACCGAGGTACATTGTCACACTGAACTGACTGTACACTCACAGGAATGATATTCATAGACAGTGACATGTAGAAGCACATACTACAGTGGAACCACATTATAAGGACTTTGGGTTCACGAGAAATACCTTGTTACATCGAGTCACTTCTTATATCAGGGTGGGTAATCAAAATAATCTTGAAATACATATCATGCAGAGTTGTGACCGGTAGAAATGACTTGTGGTAACAGGGTTTTGTAAAATCTGACCCAAGTTATAACGGGGTTCCACTGTCCCAGAAATTGCAGCTGTATCTGAACTTTAACACACATAATTATTCTGTCATCTAAATTCACACAGGACTTCAAAATGTCCAGCTATCCTACAAAGAATTTTAATCAGTCACACTTCTTCCATCACTACTGCTGTGCATGTGTGGAAGTTTTCTGTTGGTATTGCATTGTCGCTTGAATAGGCAACACACCTCATACTCGGGACTATCTCATGTTACACACTTATCATCTTGCATAACAAAGGCTTTAACTGTGATATTTTCCAGCCCGATGTCAGACACACGATAAGCCACAGATGGGACTATCAGGGTGTGTTCATACATCTTCAGTCACATCATCCCTGTAACTCTTGTGCTTCTTTACTCTCCCTATACCATTGATACCTTTCATATGTAAGGTGCTGCTGCCTCTTTGAAGAAATGGTTCTTAGACTTAGTTTGACATTTGGACATTTATGGACATTTTTTTTCCGATTATAAGCTTTCAATCACATAACAATTCAGCAGTAGTGGGCACACTTGCAGAGTTGGGTATCTATGTAGCATGAAGTATTACACTGCACATGGTGTAAACACGTCATCACAATTCAACCATGGTGTACTCAAGACACCAAAGGCATTCTATGAAATCTCACGGAAATGCAAAGAACCCTGCAACTTTGCACCATAGCTGCCCAGTCTGGCATTAGGCCTGCACTTGTAGTATTCAAATACTATCATACTGTACATATACTGTATATGCCAGCAAAGTTTCGCAAATACTGGGAGGGCTTCCAATATCAGATCCCTGCCTACAAGCCTGATCTTTTGCATGCTCAATCTTTGTTGCTATGCGGATGGGTATGTACATTATTTCACATTTAAATTCTCTTTACACCATACCTCAACTACATCTACCAGTAGTAACTCTATGATCTTTAAAGCTCCTCGAATCCGAACTGAAAATATTCATAACTTTCAGCGTTAGTATTTCCACTTTATGCTTTGTACAATATTTACAATACCACAAAACTGATATACTTTATGGCGTGATTGACAAAGAAAAAGTGTACCTCAAGTTTTTCATACAGTAAGAGAAACGAATATACACAAAGAATGAAGAGCTTTTTACTTTAACTAAAGCAAAGAATAAACTGAAACTTAACTGGCTCACAAAAAAGAGAATCCTTCGAAACCCATTGCACATAGTATACATTTTTGAACTTGTAACCTGTTCACTTGTAACTTTCATGATAACAGTCACAAAACATTGAGATCTCTTTGTGTATTAAGCATGAGAATACCTTCAGCTCATGCAATATACAGACTTCACATTGTATGCAATTCTTCTGCATATTCCGATCGAGAAGATTTATCACCACAAATCAAAGCCTACTGGAAGTTTCTCACATTTTGCATGGCAGCGGAAATTGAAAGTGCAGATTTTAGTCTGCATCGTACACACTGAAATTTACTGTTTCTAAGAAATAAGCATATACAATCAGCTTATAACAGGGAAAAAACCATGATTTGAATACATCATGAAGTCACAGAAAGCAGTAGTACAGTGTCAAAATGAGTGTTTGTCTGTTCATGGCCATACCATGTCAAAGTGTAACAACGCTGGCTCACACAGAAAATAGTACAGTGTAGATGTCAATGTGATAGATAAAAAGGAATTAATGTAAGGATGTATAAAACAATAATTATGAAAAGGCCAGAGTCAGATAAAGGTACATGTGTATGCACATTATATTCATGGCATTTCAAAAACAAAAACACAGAGTATGACACATTAGCTCCCATTTCCATTTGTGGTAGATTACAAACCAAATGTTATGCAGCAACTCCAAAACATACTTAGTTTTCAGTATTTAATGTCTGCTAGTTACTTCTTGTATAAATCAAGAAGTTTCTATTTCATTTACCTAATTCTGCTTCAATCTCAGAGTTCTTTAATCAAATAGCCACAGTTAAAACCAACAGCACTGGTATCTACTTTGGAGGCATATTAAAGAACTCAGAGTTCTTTAATTAAATAGCCACAGTTAAAATGCCAACAGCACTGGTATCTACTTTGGAGGCATATTGTGCCACAGTACTGCTTTTCTTATTTTACTTTGCAGTACCCTAATAAAACAAAGCATACAGCACTCACAGTAATTAATCAGCATACTTGCCCGCTGGCTTGAGAAATTTCTTGGTACACTGTAATTACATGCAACTTTTCTTCGGGTTATTAAAATGATTATCAGCATCAGTTAATATTAAATCTGACATCCCCCTCCCCCTTGAGCAATTGCTGTAAAAAAAAAAAAAAAAAAAAAAAAAAAAAAACACTACTCACAGAAACTACAATATCAAATACGACACATTTGCCAAGAATTCATTCTCTGGGGATGAGAATACATTGCATCTGAAGATATGTAATTAGGAAAAAGGAAGACAATTCAATGAAATGCATTTTTTTTTCTACATACAGCATGATATCCACAAGACTTCATGTGAACCAAAAACACTGCACATTCTCTCAACATGGAACATGATAACCCTGATAAACTGGCACTTCAACAATTAAAAGAGTTGGAGATGTTTGCAATTAAAGTTGCTAAAAAAACAGAGAAAATGCTGGAAATTTTTCTCTGATGATGGATGTACTTCAAAATGTTCAAAAATGACACTTAACTCCTTTTTGCAGTCAAACTCTTCAATCATGTCATTGTCATATCAAACTCTTTAATTGCTTTCTTCTCCAAGGTCTATATGTCGTTAGAACAAAGACATTTTGCCTCAAACACTACTCCAAACCAACCATCTCTCACTGTGAGCAAATTTGCAACAAACCATTAACTCCTCACTCCAATTAATCCAAGACCAGTTCCGAATGACTGAAGCAACGAAGTAGGCCCTACCTCAAAAATGTCTCCCTTCTCAGCTGTTCATACATTATCATTCTTCATCCTACATGGACTGAAATATACGCAATAATAATACACTTGCTCAGCTACTCATCCCGTAGATCCACCCATTTGAATTTAACCCATCATATATGAAAGCAGCCAATTATCTAAATTTTATGCCATTCCATGATGTGATAAAACACCACTCTCACTGATGGTCCTTCACACCTGAAACTTGGCTCCTCCTTTCATACTACATTTTAAATCCTTCAACTTGTACATCAAAGTCACTTTCAAGTGCAGAGAAACACACAATTGTCGTCCGCTTGGCTTGCAATATGCGTCCGCTTGGCTTGCAATATGCATTCGCCGGGAAGCACTTAGGAAACACTGAAGACAGAATAGAGTACCGCTTCATTTTATGAGAGTATGACCTATGGAAAGGATCCCTCATTGGACATATGCCACCTTCCTCTGCTGGCACCTAACCAAAGAAAAAATAATACTGGCTGACACTGATACATTTATGACCAGGCATGATATTTTCCTTACCTGTGTAATTATCAGCAAATGTTTCTTGAAGAACATGCTGTCGCAACATCAAACTAACAAATAAAAGGAGAGAAGAAAGTAAGCTTGGGTCCTACAGCTCAACAACATACATCTACTCTTTGAAATTTGGGTAAGAAATAAAAAGAAATGGGATGTTTTAAAGTTCCGAAAAGAAAATGTTGAACATAAATCAAGGTTTTACATGTATTCTCTGTGTGTAAAGTTTTAGAGCTCTGTGCACAACTAGGTGCAATTACTACTCGCTGGTAGACAAGAGCTCTAGCGCAATACCTACAATAAGATTGAGAACTCCTAATTCTGCATTCATTTCATATTGCCTTCATTACTGCAGTACTTTTGTCCCTAATACTTGAGACAAAACATGCAACATCATTTACTTTATATCTCCACACTACATCATTTCAGCACCTCATCTCATGAGCAAATGGTCCCTCCTGGTTTTCAACAACTTGACATAAAAACTCCAAAACACCCTGCATCATCACGCGTGATCAGGGGCGGATCCAGGAATTCCGTAAAAGGGGGTGCCTTTACAAAATTAAAGGGGGTGTACGTGTCCCCCCATTTTTTCTTTTTATCTCTTTTGTTTTAACAAAAATTAAAGGGGGGCGTGCCCCTGGTGCGCCTCGGCCTGGATCCGCCACAGGTGATCAACTACCAGCCACAAGATGCTAAAGGCCGACTAACTCTTCAGACACCTCTTACAGTGTAGCTTTTGACTTTGCAACACCCCTAATGCAGCTCAACCCCCTACTGCCTCATGAGCAGGCCTGCCGGTGACAAGGCGGTCATACAAGACTGCTGTGAGGGCAAACTGGCTCATTATAATATGCTTTATACTTTTATCTTTTCCACAACACTGTTGCAGCATGTTCTCAATGTACAGCCTTAAATGGGTTAATAGAATATCAGGCAATCCCCTGCAGGCTATCTACACATTAACTCAGAGAATCACACAGACAGTGCTATTTTTGCTAGGTCGGTGGGTCAGTTATAAATATGTACCACTCTAAAGTACAAATATATCATTCTATAATTTGAATTAAAAATGCTTTAAATATCAATCCAAAAAATTAGACATAAAAATGCTTTTTAACTTCTCTTTTTTTTCTTAGGAAAAAGGAGCTTATCTGTAATAAGATTGAAAAAGGTCAAAAGTTTCCTCCTTCAAAATATTTTGTTCAGGAAATCATTCCATTGCCAAATAGTCCTGCTTTAAAACAGCAAAATTCCTGACACACCTTAAACATGAACTTATACGAACAGGAAATTAAAGTTCAGTCGCCAGAGGAGATCTATTTACACTTTCCATGAAAGTAGTTTTCCACATGGTACTTCCTCTACTGGACAAAGTGAAATATAAACAAATGGAAGCAAAAAAAAAAAAAAAGTTTTAGATAAACAGTACTATATGAGTATCATTTCCTTCCTAGGACAGTTCGTGAAATATTGCAGGAAATATCCCTCATTCAACTAAGTATATTCATGGTTTGACAATACAAACCAACTATTTTTCCTTGTTATACTTTTACCTCTCTATAACCTCAAAAGAACACAGTCTATTTCAGTGCGTGCAATTTTGGGAGAAACTCTGTACATGCCAATTACACTATTAAAATGGTAAGTCTGTTGCTTCTGTTCTTAGGCACTCATTTGAAATCTGAAACTTTACACAATGCTTGATATTGCCATCCTAAGAGGATTTTGCAATTCTATTCCTATTTCTTGTGAAAACATCAACTTTTGGCATTAATAGTAATACGTAAATGAGAGAGAATTTTTCTTTCTTTTTTCAAGGACAGTCACACCATTCACTGCATGATGTTTGCCTTTACTTTTTGTGACTGTTTCTGAGGGAGGTCACTTCTAACTAAAGTCACTGGCCTTAAGGTTTTCTTACCAGTTACAAAAGACTTTCACGACAAACAAAAAGAAAGAAGCTCTCCACGTTGGCTGATCTAAAGCCCAAGGTGTCAAACGGGCAACAATGTTCTGCCTTTATCGGAAAGGGTCAAATTTTTTGTTTACTGTAGTTCCCTTTTCAAAGTTTTCCTTGAGGAAACCACAGCAAAAACAATTTGAACAAACCCTGCTTTTTAGAGGAAGTGGATGGTTTATACGGCACGTTTACACCTTTCTGTGCTGTTGAACTGACTCATATATTCTTAGACTAACTCATCAAGCTGCGCACAGCATGATGTAAGACTTGTACAACAGCCTGCCACTATCACTGCTCGTTCATGGCATCTTGTTGTGTTCGATAATGGCATGGACCTTTCGTGTATTCCTAATGCATGACTCCCTCTCCAGCAAGATTGCCGGTTTCTAATAACTTTCATAAATAACATCTTTCCTATCCAGAAGGATCCAGAGTCACTACTGAGATGCTAAAATTCCCTTACAGAAAGCAAAGCAACAAACAGGCTCCTCTAAGCAGGGAATCAAATATGTAATCAATATTTAAACTCTACTTAACACAAATACATTTTTTTTTTAATCAAGATGATATATCAAAATACTGTTTAGCTAAGTTCTGTTTAGTACCCATTTGAGAGTGATAAGAGTTGCACCTAACAATACTGTTTAAATATGCCAAGGCCCTAAGCACAAACTGCCTGCATTTAATGGAGACATACTTACTACATAAGGACCACTTGTGAAATCACATAAACGGTACTCTTTGGCAAAACATGAGATTAGCTCTTATACTACTGAGAGTTGCAATATTGTACTCTAACTCTAACTACTCATACTATGAACATATTACTTATAGTGACAATGATAATAACAATGACAAAATTATAGTAGTAACGACAAAGACAATGATAACAATTTCTGAAGTTAAGCGAGTGATCACAAATGCATATGCAAAAAGTGACCCCCCCCCCAAAAAAAAAAAAGGGGGGGGGGGAGAACAATTTCTATCCTCACATCAGTGTTCAGCAATACTTCTCATACAAACAAATAGAACACATACACAACTCGCACGCATGCACAAATGTGAACCTTTTGTTTTTCACCGCAAATACAACTTTTATACTCCTCATCCACATAATTATAAACTTCTGCATGTTAGGGGGCTTCTTCTATTTGTATTGTAGCAAAACAAGAAGGTTGGGAAAAGCATAATTAGAGCAAAACTGCTCCAGAATTTGCTTGCAAAGTAAGACATGAACCCACAGGATCTGGATTGGTGGTGGTATATTTTTGCCAGAATACATAAAACAGAATGTAGAATACAAGTTGCCTTCCCTAACAAGGTGTATTCCCTAAATATGGCTTACATAAGATTTTTTTTTTTTTAAGCTTGTACCATTCTGTGTACTATGTAGAACACAGAGATCATGAAATAAATGAAAATACATGAGGAAAAGATGACCATAAGAATTGGCACAATATATTATTTGAGAATGAGGAAAAACCACGACAACAGGGTGTTGGTAAACATCTATTTTCTATCTAACATTTATGAATGCCAATATCTTATATACTAACACCCACTGAACCACAAGTTCAAGTATACAACCAAACCTGTCTTTGAATTTCAGCTCAGCTACTTGGTAGCATTATTGAAAGATTTACACACAAAAAACAAGAAAGAGAAGAATAGAAAAATAACTCTCCAGTCACAGATGTGAACCTTATTTCATTAAAGAGCAATATTTGATTTCAGTTAGTGTTCGTCTATTTCGTGCTCTACCACTAGTCTTCTATCAAGGCTGGTTAATACAAATAAATATCAAATAAACTCTTGGTCAAATTGACTGTGGAGAAGATTTATTGCTCTAAAATATTTCATAGCATGTATACAGAGTAAGCATGTTTTACTTTTCAATATATTACAAGTCCCTAAGATGGAAATGATAGATTCAAATTATTGTTATTATTATTATTATTTAAGAAATCTGGCTCACATAAGTGTCATCCTCTACATTTCAGAATGCAGAGAGAAAAAGATCACTGTAACAGCATGACGAAACAAGGTTTTAATCATTTGGTGCTCTTAATGACATGCAATATTAAAGCTTAATATCAGTCATAAAAAAACAAAACAAATCAACAGGCATACCTTTTAAAGGTAATCTATACACAGACACAATATATTCATTAACCTCATGCTCTCTAATATGTATACAGAAAGGACTGGCTGGTTATTATTTTCTCACCATTTCTAAGAAATGAGAGTCAAATATAGATACAAATTCACAGCACATTTTACATATTCTGGATTTTTTTTTTCACTCTCACTTCCTTGTGGAATTATGCCTCCAGCAGCTTTTATAAAGTTTATTATTAGTGAGACAAACAAACTCATGATAACTTTTTAGTATTTGCCGAGTCTTCAACCTCACCATCCCACTTTTGTACCACCACCCTTACAATTTTATGGCTATTAAGCACATTCTAATTGATCGCATCTGCACAACTCTTAAAAGAAAAATACTGGGCCCTCTTTGACGGAAGAGAAAATTAGTAAGACCCGGTCAACTGAAAGTGGTGTGAGTGTGCACTCCAGCCTTGAGACAAGACTAAAGGGGAAGGTCAGTCTCACATTGAGGTGTCCTTGACATGTCCATGAGCTATCTTGGGTGACCTCGTATAGCAAGTGTTGCAAAGGGTGATGATGATGCCGTTGATGACGATGGCAATGACGATGATTGTGAGTTGTCTCGGTCAGGCGATTCTTTCACTGCGTCCTCTTTACCGTTGGCACGACGATGAACAACTTCTGGAGCCAAAGGGTCACGGGATCTGAGCAAACAATGAGAAGGATGCCAAGGTAACCAATTAAAGATCCTTACCAATTAAAGACCCTTCATAGCAACCAAATCATCTTTCCCCCAGTTTCCCCCCCTTCATCTCTCATCACAAACACTGCTAAAAAAATCTTAATTATTCTGGTTGCCAAAGCACACACTTGCTCTGGCAAACATGCTGTGTAAATATTTATCTTTGATCTAACACAAGCATCCACATTTAATGTGTTTGCCGAATCTATACATCATCAAAATGTTGGTTTGCCTTGGCAATTCTGTGTTGCATTAAACAATGAATTGAATTCAAAGTAATCAGAAACAAGAAAAAAAAAACACAATGTTAGCAGTTTTGATGGGAGCCCAGAAGTAAACATGCAATGGCTGCATTCTCACAGTTTGATCGTTTAAAGATTCAGTCCTTAAACATGCATTCTGTGATCCGTTCAGAAAGAAAATCAACAGCAAATTGATACGACCAATGACAACCTTCCATGTGGCACAATCTATGAGGCTGTTTTATGTGTGTTCTCTTTGACAACATTCTGTAACTTATCTTTTATTATGCATTGTGATTCAATTCGTGAATTGTATTTGATTTCTGTAAAATATCTATGTTTCTGTTGGAAATGGAAAAATAATCAATTAATTAATTAATTAATGAAAATGGATGTGCAATTCAGCCTTTTACAGCCTTTGCTCACTGTGGTTAATGCAAACAGAATAATCACTCCAGTTCCTGGGAAAGATCACTCAGTAAAGACAGAAGTGCAGTGGTTTGGTGCTAACTATCTACTATCAAGCCACATCCTGTTCCGGTGGTCAGACAGCACAGAGAAGTGGAGAGAACATGCATAAACACACCCCAAACTGAGACCAGTGCCTACACAAAACTGCACTGAACTTCTTCCCTTAACACCCTCCCCTCCCCTCATATCTTCACAACTCTTATATTCATCTGCACAAAGAATATCCACTTTACTTTGTTATATGCAAAAATTAACAGTAATGTCATCTTTGTTCGGGATAGCTCATAATAGAGGAATTGTTGGAGAGTTCAACATTTTGGTTACAAAAAAGACATCGAGAGATTTGTGAGGTGATAACATCATTGTCTTGTCAAATTTGCATGTGTGATTCTGACTGACAAAACAAAGTTCAAATTTCCTTCATGCTTTATATTTTGTCCAATTTTTTTTTTAACAAACTTGAACTGTAACATTTGTTTCATTTCTTCTCCTCTTTAAAGGTCCAGTTTACCTTTGGGAGCAGTGGTTTAAAAATGCTCAAGATACCACATTTGATGCATATGTACAAGTCTGTTGTATCGCAAAACATCCTACCATATTTAATTTTCGCAATGAAGCCTAAAATATAAGGAGATATCAGTATTTTTCTCAATAAACCGTAACTGTAGACGGTTTAGTCTGGAAGCATTCTTTTTATAACTATTGTTCACATTGTGTGTATTTGACAATACTTAACATCGATTATACGGATTCAAATTTTTACAGTGGTTGTGCCTATCCCTACCTCACATTTTAGAACTATTTTGAAGCACTAATACTGGGTTTTTGTTTCATCTGCAAATGGTAAATTATGCCTTTAAAATGGCACAATATTAATGTGCCTGGTCTTTACTGTTCGCCAACTATTGCTAATCACCTGGGGAGGACCACAAGGCATGGCCACCCTTTGTCCATTTACCAATGTGGGAGTACCACTTCACTAGGTTAGCACCCTTCTCTTTGCTAAGAAGTGAAGTTGGATCTTCTTTGTGTGCAAGTCGTGACTCTTTCACATACAGGACTTCCTTTTCATGTCCTATCCAAGGCAGTGTTTGTGCCTCTTATTAGAGAAAGTAGTATGATTATGCCCCCCCCCCCCCAAAAAAAAAAAAAAATGCGCAGCCAGGGTACTAGACTCGTTGGAACTTGAATCCAAATCTATCTGATTGCAAGGCAGATGTGCTACCGACTGAGCCATGTCACCATTTGTTTCCCTTATTCGTAAATCTGAACACTTGAAGACTTTCCACATTTCCGCATACATCTCATTCTTGCTTTAATACAGTATACAATCCTCTCAACCAAAAGAGACTCATTTGTGGTTTTGCTAATCCAACACAAAACTACATCAAACTACAGATGTTATCACACATGAAACTAATTCTCCAGAAGTGGCATGCTCTGGGGTTTTCCCTGGTCAGGTTTGAACCACACTCAAAACTTTGCTTCCCTGTTGGATCATATACACTAAGAATGGCAGCTGTCCAGTAAAACAAAACCACAAACAAGGGCATTAAATGCACTTTGCTTGGCTTGCAATGAACAACTACGAACAAAGTTGGCCTTGTACCGAAGAAAACGATCGAGATTTAAAGCCCTGTGCGTACTCTCAATCAATTCCTCTGAACCCACTCAAATGTCATCATCTTATACTTGTGTAAAGTGTCAGCTTGACCACATGGGTAGATACTACTATATACACAAAAATTCATACATCGTTTCATTCCTATTGGATGGGCCATCTTAAGAATCATTTTAACATGAAATCAAACACATCTCTTGGCAAACTGCTTGCACTATTCTTACACACTTTACAACAAGCAATTACAAAAATGTAATATAGTAATTGTATCTTTTCCTTGACTGATAATGAAGTTATGATGTTATTAATAAAACAATAACTGCAATTTACTTCAGCATTGTTTATAGTTTGGTCCCCTCCACCCTCCCCCCTCCCCCCCCCCCAAAAAAAAAGTGTACTCAGCTAACACTTGTTTGCAAAGTGAATTTGAAGCTTCTTTGATAGAAGTGAAATTGACAGGGTCAGCACAGAACTTTGACATTGTTTGTCACAACAAAAGTTTTCTTCTCGATGCACACAACAGACTTGAAAGGTCAGCAGTGCTGATAACCACCCATTAAACCCCTGGATGTGCCATGCCAAACGACATCATAGGCACCAAAAGTGGGTTCTTGTGGTTCCAAGTGGAAACGCTTGCTGGGCCTGGCATCTTGTCAAGCCACAGACAGAGTACGTTTTACTAGTTTGTCTTTGAGAGGTTTGATTGCAACTTTGTTCCGCTGGCTGTGACAATCTTGGCAAAACATTAATCGGATTTCTGATAGGGGATGCTATTATCGTCACCATCATTATTACCACTTATGTGGTGTCCATTAGAAATAACGAGTAATGTTTCCCTTCCATGAGAAGATGCCAAAAATGCCCCAGTTATCTCAAAGTAATGCCCAGTGGAACAATTGTGTGGAGATCGAGTGATAAGAATATGACATTAACAAGCTAAAATCCAATGATGCTAAAAACAAGGATGTTAATGAGTCTTACAGAAAAAAAAAAAAGGCGGGACATCTTTTCGAAATGTCAGAGAGTCTTGACAGAAAGTGTGTATGATATTGGCATGGAAATTATAAGATTAGTATCATCATAAATTGAATGCATTATATGTAACATTGGTTTAACAAGGTTTTTCATCCTTAGAAGAGATCTGGGAGAAACCTGGTGTGTTTTAGGTATGACAGGTACAAAGGTTTAATTCTATCATCTCACCACCCCCATAACAAAACAACATTCACTAATCAGATATTATATCATAAAACACTTAACATGTTAAAATATAACAAAACAATGCCTTCGGCAACACTTCGTGGCAGAGGCATAAATATGATAGATACAGAAAAACCTTTTATTGGCAGGAAAATGTTATCTAAAAAAAAGAAACAAGCTTAAACCACCCTTTACATTTTCTTACCTAATAAAATATGATTGGCATTAAAAGTGTCATAACCTTTGCAACATCACTTTTCCTAGCTCACCACTAATTTTCATCTTCCACTTTCATTCACACAAACATTTCATTTATTCAAATTCATGACATTCTTCCATCAAGTTGTTTTTATCACAACTGATGGACAAAGTGCCCTACATTGATGTAAATAAGCACTGAATTGATAAGTGTTTTAGTAGAAGCTATGACCACAGAAATCATGGGCTTGAAGAAGTCCTGGCTTGAGAATGTATGTCCATGATTTCTTTTGTCATGGCTATGACTAAAACACTGATCAATTTAGTGCTTATGTACTATGCCAATGTAGGGCAATTTGTTAAAGGGATCGTATAGTTTTGGTTGAGACCTAGTTTCAGGTTTCTAACATTTTTTGGTGAGATAATGAGAAACCTCTTATGAAATATTAAAGAGTATGTAATTAAATGAGGAATTCAACATTTATTTGATGAAAACTGGTTTTGAAATGGCTGAGATATCAAAAACAGAGTGATTCCAAAAAAGTGTGGGATCCACCTTTTATTACGATCGCTTTGTTTTACTTTTTTTTTAATGTTTCAGTCATTCCAAACCTGATTTTCATCAAATAAACTTTGAATTCCTCTTAAAATGGTATGCTCTGTATTATTTCATAAATGTTTCCTTCGCATCTTGCAAAAAGTTAGAAGCCCAATTCTCATCTCCACCTATACTGTACTATCCCTTTAATCAGTTGCGAGATTTCATTTGCCCTTCGTTCTACAGAGGGTGGTGTGAGGGTGAGAACTTACTCATGAATTTCGGCGAGTATCTGTACTTGATGAAGGGGAAGTAGAAAACGAGTCCCGCCAGGATGAAGAGGAAAGCGTAGAGGAACTCGATTAACGGCTCATTGATGATCGGCGCCACCACGAGGTAGACCGACGCAAACACGAATATGATTGGGCATATAATGGGTACCTGCATTGAATGACATAAAGGGTAAGGAAGTGTTGATAAGTCTCAAGTTTGACTCTTAGAGACCACAAGGAAATGTGATACACAGGACAGCATCTTCTGCTCTTTATCCCTAATAATAATAACTGTCAATCTATGCACATGACTCTAGCCATATCTTGTGCACCAATAGAAAAAGGACATACAAAAAGATGGTCAGACTGCAAATAACTCTGTCTCCCATGTAAATACTTGCACTTCTTATATTTCCATGTAATTTACAAATTGTAGTTTTGTATTGTTCTTACTTTGCAATAACTTTTACTTTTGTGACTTTGTCTTCCTTTTTTTTTTGTCTATTATCTTTGCTTAGATCACTACTCATAATGATGAGGGTTTTGATTTTAATCAAAAGTTCCCCATTTAAATTTAAGGAATTATTTTACAGAGATAGCTTTCCCTGATCACTGACAAGAAATAATTTAGCTTAGAGAAGTTTTACTTTGAAAACCAGGTGATGATTGCATATCAGTCAAACTCTCAACACACAGTCAGTCAACAATTACTATCAAACAGGGATGAAGCTACAGGTATGTTATTGATGTTGTTGAATGTTGATGTTGAAGGTCGGCAAGAAGGATATGTCACAATAAGGGTCCCACGGACTCCTGACTTTTCATACCTTGAACGGTCGCTTTAAGTCGGGATACTTATATCTCCAGTACAGCAGACCAGCGACGGTGGAGCAGTAGAAGAACCATGTGGCAAAGCTGAAGTAGTTAATCAGCGTATCGAAATCGCCTGGAATCAGCATCAACACTGCTATCGTGCTCTGTGGATGGTCAGTTCAAGAAATACAAACACAGAATTCATAAAAAACTAGTAGGTTTGATTACTGCTAAGTATCCTTACTTCATATCTGTGTTATATATTCCTTTCTATTGTAATAAAGCTTTTCATGGTAAATTAGAGTGTTATACATGCTATGAAGTACTGTATACACCATACATTTTATAGTGAATATATTTTTTCACGAATTGGGACTTCCCAACGATTTCGTGAGTGGTTGAATTTACAATCGTGGAGTACAGTACAGAATGGAGAAATATATGCGTGCATGTCGGGGTTAGAGTCAATATTTTCTCATGTCATTAAACTCGCGAAGAGCACCTAAATCCGTGAAATATATGGCATGTACAGTATGCAAGTAGTAATAGAAGCCAAAATGGAAACAAATTTAACCCTTTGTAAGCTTAGAGTCCTGATTGCATACCTGCCAAAATTTCAAGATGAAATATCTTACTCATGGATTGCAAAAATCTTATTTTATATGCAAACTGAAGTTAAAAATCTTACTTTCGGATAAATCTTCAGAAAATACACATGAAAGGTAAATCTAAATATTTTTTAAAAATCTGATTTCTCTGACAGAAAATCTAATTTTGCTATTTTCAACGTAAAAAATCTTACTGAATCTGATAAAATCTTACTAGTTGGCAAGTATGTGATTGGCACTGAAGTCCCCATAGTAATGATACACTATCCAAATTACTTTGCACAGAAAGGGTTAAAGAGGCTAGATCAACCTTTGTGGATCAAAAAAAAAAATATAATAATTCACAGTAAAACCAAACAAACAAACAAACAAACAAACATTTCCAACAGTCAAAAAATGCATTTTTGGTTCAAAATGGGAAAATTACACATAGTATACCAAGCATGCTACGTCAAATTTCAGATAAAAACATTTTTCATCTCAGAGATATATTTCCCTATATCTTATAATAGAAATAAAATAGACTATCTAAAAACAGACTACTTAACTGTTCATTGAGACTGCTGGAGAATTAAAACGACAGCTCCCTTACTGCAATGCAATTATTACATTCATTTTGTTGCCCTGCTTAAACATTTACCCTACAAATTGATTACTAATATCATGGGACTGATATGAATGAATCAAAGATTATCAACAATGCACTTCTAAGATAGTGATGTTTCGTCCTGTTACACACAGCCACACAGCAGACAGTAATTAAAGGAGACGTACAGGTGATTTTGAATCTTATGCACCTGTACATCTATAAATTGGTAATACTAAATACAGAGTTTAAGAATCTATAGTGATTGGGATGATGAATAAGAATGTTTTCAGAATTCAAAAGAATGCACAATGAACAAGGATGGTGTCATAGCAGCTTCAGGTAAGAATGAATGATGGGTGCTCAAGGAAGCAGAACTAAAGAAGAAAGCATGAACATATTCTAGACAGGTGAACTTGTTAAGCAAGTTGAATTGTAACAAAATGACACTGCCATGAATTACTGGAATCTGTGTGCATCCCATGTCATCATCCTTGTTCAATGCATGCTTTTAATTTTTAGTTTAGTAATGGTTTATCAGCCCAAGGGCCACAATAAATTCCACAAATCTACACATGGTACTATTGATTTATGTAGTACATGGTGTGAAATTATATGCATTGATAGTATAGAAGATCTGCATCGCTGTGGTAAGTGGTCGAGGAAATTTATATTCATTACATAAATTGTCTGGAATGCCCCTTTAACAACACTTAGTGTACACAAATCATTGTAGGAGATACCAACCATGAGATAGCTACAATACTCTAGGTACAGTGTAGATATCATATTGGATATCCAACCAAATCAAGGTTGACTGTTTGCTTGTATTAACAGAATGTGTTCAAGGTAATGAATCACCCTCCGACATCAAGGTGTCTCTTTTCAACACATAATTCCACTTTGCATCATATGCTGGTAGCTCTATCTTGTAACTGAAGACCAATACATTGCAGTAACCACAAACTGACAAGTTTCCTCACTACTTCATGTATCATGGTGTGGTTATTCATGAATCTATACCAGCATAATATGGCTGAATGAAAAGCTGCCTGACTGCACCTCCCCCACAAAACTAAAAATGAAGGAGGCTGATTTGATAGGCCTTTGAAACAGATACTGACACCATTTTCTGAGAAGATGATAGTTTCTATATTCCCATTTATTACTCCATGATAGCAAACATAAGCGTCAAGACAACCATAAGACATCCTATCTGCAAACTAATCCAGTTTTGAATTGCTACATTAGTTTGGCCCTTGGACATTAGATACAACATGCTAATAAAGTGTTGGTGCAGATTGTTAGCACTCTCGCTTCTGATCCTCCCACTCATGACCCTCTGCCATAGAGAGATCATATCGGATTACAGATTTAAACATTAGATGTGCATCTAATACGTATATCACTAAAGATCTTCTGAGAAGAGGGGGCTATACTACAGGAGTTTCGCTTTAGGCCAATTTGTGATTTGTCATGAACGTGACAGGCTCGCACACACAAAAGGAAACCCACTGCACAAAGGATGAAGACAGGAACACGGGAGGCAGCAGTCATAACTTCCTTCACAGTAATCACAATTTCCACAAAAAGAAAAACCAAGCAACTATTTTCGAGATATTTTGCATTGGTGGTGGATCCTGCAAATATCTGTTAACACCACCTTTCTTTGCAAAAATAAACACTGTAATATACATCAAAATATTTTTTTTTTCATTTGTTTTTCCAAGAACATGGACATTTCATGATCATTCTCTGAGAAAGACAAAGTTCTAATATGCTCTGACATATCACTTCGAGGTCATCACTGAATTCTTACACATTATCAAAAACATAAACAAATTTTTTTTTATTGTCCAGACTATGTCATTCCATTTTGTATAATGATTTGATAACACACAAAATTTGCTAGCAAAAGCCCCATGACAGTAATACATCATATCCACACTTTGACTATAACTACCCAGTAGTTACAAATTACAGTACATGCCTGTCCTCTACTGAATTAATTTGCAAGACATGACCACAAGAGGGCGCCAAAGCAATCATATCACCACAAGATGGGAGCGAGAAAGAGAAAGAGAAAGAGAGAGAAGCCTGCAGAAGTAAACTATTCTATCAAAAGATATCAAAACTCTCTATCTCGTTCACGTCTTTTTCTGCACATGATATCCATAGGCACATGAGCCCAGCGCTGTATTGTTTTGCTTGCCTTAACAGAGTAGCCCCATTTTGTTTCTCTTTATTTGTTTTCTTGCTTTTAGTTTCAGACAGACTTTTGCGAGTCCTCCATAAAGCGTCAATCATAATCTAACTCTCAAATGGGGTGGCAGCAAAGAAAGCATCCACCTACCAAACCACTTCCCCCAACGAATGATGGTGAGGGCGCCATGCACTTTTCTTCACCCGTTGACGATGAGTCCCGAGTTACTCGGCTGAGAGTCTATGGGAAATGGGTGTTGTAGCAAACTCAGCTACATGCTTTGTAGTCCTCAATGGGCTAAAATCATTTCCTTGGGAGTGCTGTCGTTTTCAGGTGAAATGAGTTTCATTTCTGATGTAAGTGTCTGCTTATCAATCACAAATTTCTATGCATGCCAATGATTTTTTTTTTTCATCATAGCTATTACTGAGTAATTGGTGATGCTTATTGAATTACGTCGATGTACGGCAATTTTTCAGTCAGTTGCAATAAAGACAACTCAATACAAGAATTCATTAATTTGTGCAAATTTCATGTTAAGCATGTATTCAGATGACTCTTTATATCAAGCTTCAAGGTATTAAGCAAAAAACAAAACAAAGCATATCCAAATTGTCAGGCACTCCCCCATTACCTGTATGTCTACTGGTGTATAAAGGCCCCTGAGCTATAAAGCCCTGCAGGACTTGATTCCCAGTTATGATAAAAACCTTGTTAGAATGAAGTAGAAATGCAGGTTCTAAAATCATCATCTATATATCTTCATAGTTTACTGTTCAGCTGTAACAAAATGTTTATATAATGAAAGAAAAACTGCCAACCCAGAGGACTTTGTTATAATAGCAGACACCTGTAGTCACACGAAAGAGCTTCGAAGACGATGGCCAATTCACAGAGGACATTAACCTGTTGAGGACAGTATGACTTTGCTACAACACGCATTTCCCATAGACACCTGCCTGAATATACTCAGGACTCGTCTTCAACGGGTTAACAGGTTAAAATGGATCACAGCAGCCCACCTTGGGCTCCTGGGCTCCAGTGTGCTGGAGGTAAAAACAGGCGGCTTACCGTTGTGATGAGAGAGATACTAGGAGTCAACTTCTTGGCGTGGATGAAAGAGAGGATCTGGGGTAAATGCCCATCCTTGGCGGCAGCATAAGGTAATCTGTAAAGGACAGTTAATGTAAAAATAACAGCTGGTTTTACACACTGCCTCTCTACTGTGTTCAGGTGCCTAAAGTTTTTCTAAGTATAATCATCCCTGTTGCTGGAATTGCATAGGGGCCAATGCATTATGGGCATTTGAGGCCAATAATAGTTCCCTACGAGCAACTTTCATACCAATATTTTTCACTTTGTTGGTATATTTTGTTGAACAACAGGTCAAAATGTCACGAGTAAGTAAAATCATTTCTTCCAGTGGAGGACATCATCTTTCTTGTGGTTGTATTGTTTGGTTTTGTTGATATCAATTTCTGCTGCCACTAGATGGCAGTATTGCTTTAATGACATGGCACTGGAAAAAATATTCATATCTTTCCCGGCGAGGGCAGCAGGCAATGCTTTCAACGTGTGATTTGAATAGTTCAGATGCAGAACCGTCCGTTGAGCTAGACAAAAACATTGTAAAAGATAGTGTTCTTTTTTTCATGTCCTGCCAGGTAGGGAGGCTAGGTTGCTTTGTCTGGACTTACACATTTTTTTTTTTTTATTCGTAAGAGGTGTTCATCCAGAAAGTCTTCATATCAATATAAAAAATAATGGCCAATACTGGCATCACTTTATACAAGTAGATGATGGATAGTAATGACTACTCTTAAGAGTGGGTCTGCCACTGACACTTATCAAGCTTCACTGGTGTAAAAAAGGTCAAAGCTTAAACTTCATCCTTACCTCCCTGAGGCAAACAAGTTCCCGTTGGCGGAGCCGAAGGTGGAGAAACACACAAAGATGGGAATGATGAAGGCCATGGGACCGAGGGTGCGCTCTGCAAATGTCTGCGAGGAAAGATGTGAGGTAGAGGTTGACATAACGATGGATGAAAGCAATAAACATACACAAGACGTGGGTTATTTGGGTTAAATTCTTATCTTGCTACATTTATATGTGACCCTCTAAACCAAATTCTCCTGATTAAGTTACAGACTTTAAAAAGTTTACATCATGGGGGTGTGCTAGTAATGTGTGTGTGGCTCCCTCCCTGAGCAAACCTTTTTGTTGTTATTTTTTCTCTACAGTTACATAAAAAAAATCCAACACAAGACTTTCATGAATATATAAACTTCATCTTGAATAAAATCAGGCAAATGGAATAACAACTTTAATATGTGGATGTAGAGGTAGGCCTACCTGTACATGAGTCATGCGGTGGGACTGCATGTGGTCAAATAAGTATAACAGTGACACAACATTTGCTTCTGTAACAATTGCTCCAGTCTGATTTTCTCCATGCACTTAGGGTTAGGGTTGTAATAGGGTTTTAGGTTTAGTTTGATGTGAGGATTAGGATTAGGGTTAGCGTTATGTTTCTGGGTAGAATTTATGTTTGACTTAGGGTGCAGATATGTAAATGGGAGCAGCTCTCACAGGAGCATATGCCATGGAACCAAATATAACACTACGTACCACGGCCACTGCATTGGAGTCCAGGAGTTCTTGAGGTGACATAACGGTGAAGTAGGCTACATTGACTAGCAAGTAGAAGAGCGCCACCAGTGGGATACCAATGCCAATGGCCAAGGGCAGGTTTCTGTTGACGAAGAGGGAAGTACATCATGGTTTTGGCTCATATCAGTTTATGCCAGGACTGCAATTTTTTCTCAACACAACTATAAGACAGCAGCGGGATAAAGCAGTGTAAGCCCTATGTTTTAAGCATACTGTATGCATATGTCCTCTATAAAAAGACAATGCTGGATTAATTAGACAATATTTGCATAGATTCAGCACTGCTGAAGTCAAAATGCAATGAAAATTTAATTGTACGGTTACCTGATATTCTCTCACCTTTTCCAAATAGATGAAGAATACTAGTCTGTATTTTGTGAGCATTGTCAGTCTTTTTTCTTCTTCTTTTTAAAGCAAAGTCATGTATGGAGACATATTGTGGTATTTTCAAGGTATTTCACCCTTCTTTTTTGTTGCTGGTTTTTCACACTTTTGTCTTCACTCATCTCTGGCCCAGCACTCCTCCCCTACAATGAGAATAAATATTAATTGACCTGTGTTTATCTAATCTCTCCTTTCTTCACTTTTTACATGTTTAAAATTTCATTTTCAGACAAGTTAAGGGAATGAAAAGACAAAGATAATTTTTTTTTTCATCAAAATCAAAAGATAACAGATTCTTTTCAACAAGATATTAAAACTCATTCTTTGACATGATATAACCACAATGATTACTCTAGCTGTCACAATCAATGTCCATCCTGGGACTCATTTCATAAAAGATACCAGGATAGCAACTCTTGCTGGAATGGTAACTTCCCATAGCAACAGCCAATCTGGAAGCTGGATTCTTGTCGTTACCATGACGACTGTCATTCAAGCAAGAGTTGCTATCATATCAACTTTTTGTGAAATGGGGCCCTGGGGAATCTATCTCCATCCATACCTTGTTGGGTTGACCAGCTCTTCTGCTACAAAGTTCAGGTGGTTCCTGAAATCAAAGATAATTTGCACAGTTGTTACGCAACAGTCATCACTCATTTTCATACTGTGTCATGTTGATACGTGTTTATCTATATCTATCTATCTATCTATCTATCTATCTATCTATCTATCTATCAATCTATCTATACATGCATATATACATACATATATGGATATCTTTTCTGCTTCCGTACACTTTAAACTTTGCTGCATCCTTAGCTACACAACATGTTTTCATAACATATTTCCATTGTAAAAAGACATTCAACCATTTCATTATGGATGACACAGATATCAACATATTGTTACTTATGTCATATTATTCTTTTAAATATCCTATTATAGCTTTTATAAATCCTATAGGTTAATAAAAGGATAGCAATGGCATGCCAATGAAGTCCAGTCTGAAAAGATATCAGTTGCAATAATATGATTTTTTTTTTTTTTTGAAGATCTATATCACATGCTGTGCCTGTCATTGCCGTAAAAAGATAAAGATATTTCATGGTGATCTCTCGCGACTTCCAGTATGATACTCACCAGCTTTCATAGGCCCATAATCCTTGGTAGAATGCAATTCCGTATGAGAATGCTTTAGGTGACGATCCTATAAACGCTGTATTAGCTGACAGATATTGCGTTCCACCTGCAAAAATATTGTAATGACAGAAAACAGTTAAAATTTCTTGCTCTGTGAAATAAAAAAAAAAGAAGAAAAATAACACCGTTGCCCTGCTTCAATGGACTGAACAGAAGGGGAGGTGGAGATAGAGCACTGGTAGAATTTGCTGTTTTGTCTCGTTTTTTGTTAGGAGGAGTCAGATGAAAGATGGGTTTATTGGAAAATGATTCTGCTGATGCTACAACTGATGGGGGAGGGGGTTAATCTGGTGAGGGAGAAATGGGGGGGGGGGGCAGAAAGAAAGTAAGTCATATCTGAAGTATTGTCAAAGGACAAGTTCACCTTCATTAACATAAGGATTGAGAGAATGTAGCAATATTAGTAGAACACATCATTGAAAGTTTGAGGAAAATCAGACAATCCGTTCAAAAGTTATGAATTTTTGAAGTTTTTGTGCAGTCACCGCTGGATGAGAAGACTACTGCAGTGTATGATGTCACATGCGTACAACAATATAAGGAAAATATAAAGAGAATTTCACAAAATTCCATGTTTTGAAAAAAGTATGCATTCCCTTGACTCGTTACTGACATATGTTGTGGGTAATATTATTCCCATTGCCTTTAGAAAGAGACAAGTCAAGTGCTCTTTTATTATGCGAAAAAAGTGAAAATATGTTGAATTTTCTTTACATTTTCTTTATACTGTTGTACTCATATGACATCACGAGCCTTCGTAGTCTCCTCATCCAGCAGTTCCAACACAAAACTTTTAAAAATTCATAACTTTTGCATCGATTGCCCAATTTTCCTCAAACTTTCACTGATGTGTTCTACTAATATTGCTGCATTCTCTCAATCCTTATGTTAATGAAGGTGAACTTGTCCTTTAAAGTAAACCATCATTACACAGATCAAAGGTGCCAAACTAGAAATGTTTACCTACTTTATAGAAAACTACACAACAATTACACAGCTGTCAGCTAAAATGGGGATACTTATTTTGTAATTGCTTGCATCATTACAAAATGAAAATTTTAAGGAAAGACTACAGCAATGGAATAATTCAAAATTAGGCTACACCTTTGCCCTGGTTGTGATTTGCACGAGAAGGGAAGAGGATTAAGGTAAGATATCAAAGGTATGTAGGATTATTTGGGAGTGGTGAAAGGATCCTGGACTATTGAAATAGAATTAAAATGTTCAAAGTTCAAGGAAATATTTTCTCAAATAGCGTCACAAGGAGAAGAGTAAACATGCAACCACACATCCCCCTACAACTCAAAGAGAAGAAGGCCATTCAAACATACAGTGAAAAATTGTGACACTACTAATATCACATTTCCTTGAAAGCAGAAGGCAATGCTGCTAAAAACAATCCAAAACATATTGCCGGAAGATAGATCGAGGGTGCAATTTATCCAAGCTTGCGTGAAGTTTGCTGGGGCAATTTTCGGTGAGAATGCTCGCGGCAAAAATATCGGTTTAAGTCACATGACTTCCTTTCGGTGTTTGGGATCCTCCCTGTGGAGGCAAACGATACAGGCAACTAAACTGGCAAAGGGTATTCTTACATCATTTGCATGCAGTACAGTAGGCTGCAGAGCCAAATGTAAACTTGCATTTAAACATAAAAAAGGCATTGATTTCACCTTTTTATTCTTTGCAGTTCTGAATTTGTGGTGCTTTTTATTATTTTCAAAGTGGTTGTGTATGCTTTTCACTGAAGTGCGAATGGCTACGACAAAGATTGTTACTTTTTATGCCTTAACATTTCATAAAAAGAAGAGTCCTTTTGAGAGGATTTGATACAGTGCACCTTATTAGATATGTATCCCATCACTGCATTACATTAAAATTGTGCCAATTAGTGATCATGAGAATAATGCCAATATTATTCTTATATATATATATATATATATATATAGCACTTTCATTTTCCCCGTTATACTGCTCAAAATGCTTACTGTATATGCCATATGTCTGGTGAATTAGGACTTCCCGACAATTTCGTGAATGGTTAAATTTGCGATTGTGGAGTACAGTACTGAATGGAGAAATGTATGCCTGCATGTTATATTCATGTTGGGATCACAGTTAATATTTCTGCGAACAGCACCCAACTCGCACAATTCATGAAAATAAAAAACCCATAAAATACATGGCATATACAGTATATGTATCATATTAGTCAAACCTCCCACACTTTGAATGCTGAAAGCCATTAACCCATTTCCCCCAGATCCCTGCACAGTACCAAGATTTCCAGAGGTAAGCGGTTAATGTCATACAAATTTGTATCAATGTCGTTCATTCTTTCATCTTTTAAAAGAGATACAACTATAGTTGACAACTTTGCATAGTGTTTAAAATTACTGATTTAACCACATAAAAAGAATCATTAGAAAGGCAAAGAGATTAATTTTAAGTAGAAATCATTCCATACATCTAATGACACTAGATAATAATATTTTTCCCAGATATGCTATCACCTCATTAGAAATATAGAAAGAGAAGAAATATATTGCAGCGAGTTATTGCTAGATTTTGCTGGAGTAAAGAGTGAATGCAGCAGGTGAGAAAAAAAATGGCAAAGAGGAGAGAGTAAAGACCACTGTATCCAGGCTGGAATCAGCTATGACACTCACCATTTTTGTCAGCTATTAATGTTAAAATGACAGATGAAATTTTAAGATACAAGTTATTTCAATACGAATAAAACATAAGCTCTCCAACACATCATTACAGAAAAGAACACAGTAAAGAAAAGAACATGAAAGACAAGGAAATAATGGCCATGAAAGTGACAAATGTCAGACTGTTACTGAACCGTATAAAACATATACACAAAACATATAGAGGATATTTATTCAAGAAATGATCACATACATGTATTTTAAGACCAGACCACTGACCAACCGGTTAGTCTATTCAAATCTAATACCATCATTGCCATTAATACTGAAGAGAATTCTCAATCTTTTGAGTTGAAACATTTTTGACAACTTATGATGGATGGATGAGAAGAGTGGAGAAAGACTGAACTACTTTAACTTGTATAGAACTACAGACAGACACACAAGTGGTTGGAAATAATGCTGTCTGCACAAGTCAACAGGAGATGTATCATGCTTTGTCTGCGAAAATTTGTTTTGACTCCACTGGACAAAATTTGCTGAATCCCTTGCCGAGGCAATGAATCATTCCCACTTAACCCGTTGTCTATCAGGATCTGAAAATCCTATCCGGGTTTGTAGGAGACTTATCAGGTTCCCATAAAAAAAATGGATTAAACTTACAGCCCTCGTGACATGAAGCGGTTTCAAAGAGATTATACCTATAGAGTAAGTAGTCGCCATACGCGTGCGTACAAATAGTGCGTCCACAATTGAAGAGGGAGCGCACACTCAGCTCCGGACTGGATCTAAGTCTACGTTCAAGTCATATCTTCTCATATCATATCTGGAATTATATGTTATTCTTCATTACACATTTTCCTTTCCAGAATCACAATGTGGTTAATTGTTTAAATATTAGTTTCTACGATGATATCATATCATTTGAACCATTTGGTAGAGTCCAGACCTTTTTGTTATTCCCAAAATAAACAGTGGGAACTTGGGTGTAGACTAGACAGTACTTGAGCATTATGACGTTTGTTTCGCGTACATTCCCACTCACGCCATAAAATCAAACAACATCAGCACCATTATGACGCTTCAACATGACCATTGTGACGTCACAATAAAACAATGCAAGGTCACTGCGCCGAATATTGAAGTCGAGCGCATTACACAGTGCGCTGCCACCTACTGATTAATAACTGTACAGGATCCGTGCAATGGCGGCTCCCACAACGCAAAATGGCAGCTCCCTCGCGCGGCTGCCTCCCCACTGGACTACGCCCTCTTGTGGTATAATCTCTTTGAGCAGTTTGCACTTGTAGGGGTGTATTTGCAGAGAGTAAACAGTAGTAATATGGAAGCAAGTGTCAACACTTGCATAGATTTCTACTTTCACAGATGAGCCAATATGGGACCACAGGCCACTGTACTGTGACTGCTCTACTAAGCTCTCCAAATGCACTGAGTCTTTACTGCTGTCCTTTAACTTGCTGAGGATGAGCTGACTTTGCTGTTATACAGTCACATTTTCCATAGACACCTGGCCGAGTATACTCGCAGACTAGTCTTAAACAGGTTAATAGGTGTAAGTTTTATTTTACAAGCATTCCATGTTTCTACCTGGTACCTGATTTTATCAGATGATGGCACAAGGTATCACAGCATTAAGTTTTGTTCCAGTCTTCCCATGTATAAGGTTACAAAATATTACATTGATTTTTTCTCTCTCTTTTGATTGTTTGACACTTGAGACTATACACCAGGTTCCAATTTAATCTTTCCCAAGTGTGTTGTCACAACATGAGACACTAGTAATCAACGTGGCAGTTGAGTTTTGACTAACACACCATATGTTTTCATGTTGGAAAGTAAGTGTCAAAATGGTTCACACGATACTCCTGGTACACATCTCAAGCACTAACCTGGCACACTTACTCTTGAAATATCAGTGGATTATTCTATAATTTAGCTACATGTATGTCACTTGCATCTTTCACTTCTTTTCTCTGAAACTGATGTTATAAAAAAGGTTAAAATAAATGAAAATATGGACTCTAGGGCTAGGGAAAATTAATTAAGATTAATTAAGAGTGGAAGTGTTCAATTTGTTTTTCTTTCATTTTAAGTCTTTGTCACAGTATGATATAAGCCTATTCCTGGTAAGATTAATGAATGTCAATGTTTATACAAGGACATGATTTTTGTGAGACGGTACTACTTCAATTTCCACTTTAAAATATTGAAAGAGGTGAGCCAAAAATTGTAAATTTTTGTGTACACTGTACGGGAGATGTAGGTCGCCAGTAGAGGTGAGATGTAGGTTGCAGGTAGAAGCGAGCCGTTTGGGAAAATGAGTGTGGAAATCACTCCAGCTGGTACCGGATTGCATCATGCTAAAACTTGGCAACCTGCCAAGGTGAATGACGTCTGTCGCCTCCCCCGCCCCACCCACAAGTCGGCCGCTTGCATCAGCAAAGCCAAGAAGTGGAACAGGCCCTGAAGCCCCAAACGCGAATCAGGAAAGGTCAAGCTCGTAGTGGAACAGTACTTCCCGATTTTTTTCCCGATTAAATCAATGCAGACACTTATACACAGAGGGCTCAAGAATCAGCCATGCTTCATGTTTACAATAACAGATTTTTGTTCTTGAATGTCCCACTTTTCAGAATCCCTATACTAAATGGATGTGTTCCCTTTTAAGTTAATGTGATATGCCCCCCAAAACACCACAGCCTGCCATATCCATAGGTGTACACATTTTTTCTGTATTCATGGTGGGTAGATAGAGAATGACTTTTGATCTATCACAAAATGTATTATGGCTGCAAATATTTACTTGCAAATAGGGAACAATACATTGTTGCATTTATGCATTTACACACGTGTGTGTATATTGCTTTAGAAATTCTGTTATCATTCCAACACACATATTTCTCACTAAATGACTTCCTACGGCTAGTGCAGATTTAATTTTCATATCTTCCCTGCCATATCAGTTTACAGACTGTAAAGCTACAATTGTCATGCACATGTACCTACCTCTTGTTACAAGTGATATAGACTGGGGAGAGTATAATTTATAAGGAAATAACAGCATAAACAATGAATTTTTAATCAGGAGTCTAATCCACTTATATTTGAAGTACACAATTTGGTAATACAGTGATATTACTCAGGGCTCCACACTAACTTTTATTTTTGGTGGCCCAAAGGCAAACATCCGTCCTTTTTTGGTGGCCCAATCAGGCCACCAAAGTCTTCATTTCTGAAATTTTGGTGGCCCGATGTGCGTTTTTGGTGGCCTTGGGCCACCGGGCCACCGTTAGTGTCGAGCCCTGTATTACTTATGACAAAATGATGCAAAAGAACAAAGATCTTTTTTCATATTTTCCATTCAAGTCAACAAATAATGGATCAATCAATAAAGCGAATGAAAAGAGAACTATTTGTCTTCTTAAAGGGGAAGGCTAGTAACTGATCAGTGGGAATCAGTGGAAATGCTGGGAGATGATTGTTCCAATCCTTATGGGATTCATTCAAGAGTTCATTGTATATCTATTGTTGTGTGAAAATGATTTGCTTCAGAACAGTCTCATATTCAAGTAATGTGCAGATTAATGCTCCGTCACTGACCAGGGACGCTAACCTGGAAGCATTAAACTGCACATTACTTGAATATGAGACCATTCTGAAGCAAATCATTTTCACACAACAATAGATATACAATGAACTCTTGAATGAATCCCATAAGGATTGGAACAATCATCTCCCAGCATTTCCACTGATTCCCACTGATCAGTTACTAGCCTTCCCCTTTAATAGCATGACTAGATTTTGAATATTTTGATTACAGAATTTTAGTTAAGTTCAGAATCATCTTCTTTTTCATAAATGTTAAATCCTAATCCAGGTGAATGTCAATTTGTGTGATTGTTTTTTCTTAATCCCACAGGGTCAAACATTATTAGGTTTTAATTTTTAGAACAGGAAGTGATGAGATTGCCATTTGGGAGAAAATAGTATATCAGGGCTGCCAACATTGGAAACTACTTGAGAGTGAGACTCCCATAGGCCAATGCTATAATTTCGGAGTCAAAATGAGTGAGATCAATAGAAATGCATGCAAATGAAATAAAGTTTTAGAGTGAGAAAGGACCAAAATGAGTGAGTCTCACTCTCAATGAGTGAGAGTTGGCAGCCCTGGTATATGTCATATCAGAATGTCCAGGTACACATACATGTAAATGCTCAGTGTTCACATAAAATATATCTAAACTCCCCAAAACTACATACAAAGGAATCAACTTCAATAAAAAGTGCCGTTAGATCAAAAGACCAATTGTAAAAGTGCTGAATTTGTAAGTATGTCATACATGCAACAAATTTACTGATTAAACACATTATATAAAAGTAAGCAGAAGGCAAGAGCCTTGAGTACACTGATTGCTTCTCCGTCTACCACCATCCGCATGCTGAGGCTTAGTACTTGACTGTAACAGGGTGTATAACATACTGTACATGATTCACATGTAATTTGGAATCTTTTGAATGCGAGGTATGAACATTTCAATGACATAACACTTACCGGTATGCATACACATGTATATTTATATCTATCATTCCACTGTGTTTTTAGGCAAGTATCCTAATATGAAACACACCAAAAAATTGGGGCTTTGACATTTTTGTGGGTTATGGTCTATATTCACTGGGTATAAGGGGGGGGGGGTGGTTAATTCATATAATTACATTGAGTATCACTTTGTCATTGATCTGTTGGCTAACATAAGACTGCAAACATGGAAGATAAGCTTCCCATTATTTGGATCGCATCTTCCTTTGTGAATACCTTGACTAATTCCATTCCTTCACGCTCACTAAATGAAACTTATTCTATTTCATGATTAATGCACATTTTTACGTTTGTGGATATAAATGATTTGTAAAGTGAGCAAATTACATCCTCATTTCAGAAAGGCACAATTCCAGAAAATAACACAAGTCAACCAATGTCATTATGAATGTGCATATAAGTGAAATATCAGCTCAAAAGTGGCTATTTGCAGACGACCAGTATGTCTGTATAGCATTTCCAGTGAAATCTGAGGCCGCTGCTTGAGAATACATGAATGAAAAAAAAAAAAAAAATGCAGCCTATCACGTTCAATTAATGCTACGAGTACTTCCTGTTTAAAGACCATAATTTATACTGATTCTTTGTTTTCTTTCAATAAATATGACATCAAATCACTTTATGAGACAGGAACTTTCTCCAAATCAATGTTGGTCATCTTAACCCATTAAGGACGGACTGATTTTGCTATAATACGCATTTCCCATTGACACATGCCCAAGTATTCTCGGGACTCATCTTGTACGGGTTAATCATGCCCTTATCACACCTGCTGAGGTGACAGGTTCCACTACATTTGTGCTCTTGTGACAATTGCTCCCATGAAATACAGTATCTGCACGCTAAGCCAAACATAAGTTCTACCCATAAACATAAACCTAAGCCTAACCCTAATCCTAATCCTCATATAAAACTAAACCTAAAACCCTATCACAACCATAACCCCAACCCTAAGTCCTTGAAGAAAACAAAAATAAACGACATCATTGTTTCATCCACATACATTGGTATAATTTCAACATTTTAGTGAATGGTTAAATTAGTGATTGTGGAGTATATTAATGGATGCAGAAATGTATGTGTGCACGTTGCATTAGTGTCAGGATCCGAGTTCATATTTTTGAATTAAATCAATTTGTGAAAAGCACCTAACAAAATTTGTGAAAATAAAAACCTTATGAAATACATGGTGTATTCAGTATTTCCCATAGGCAGTAGTGTTAGAATAAACTATTTAACACTGTTGAACATCAAGGTCAAACTCTAATAGTGACTGTATAATTTTCTATGTTGCTTGTATTCCTAAAAAGTGTTTCTTCATCCATAATAAGCACCATCAGACAGCTTCGTCTGCAAAGTTTGTATTTTTTTTGTTAGGTGATCCGAGAATCCTCTCGGATCACCTTCTGTATCTGTACGGATTCTTTGTTGGTTCTTCTTCTTCTTTATTTCTGGACAAAATTTGTGTAGAGGTTAGCTCAGAAAGTCCTCTTCCTATCAATTTCAAAATTATACCATATATGTATCATGTCCCAAAGACGACAGATCTAATGTATAATAGTGATCAGTCGACCGTGACGTCACTGTGACGTCATTATATGAAAACACATTTTCAATCATATCTCACTAATGGAATAGAGTTTTTCAATGAAATTTACGTCACATATATTTCAAGTTATGCGCATTCTACTCATATTCTCAAAATTCATATTTTCTCTTAAAACGTGCGCGTACGCGCGCGTTGAAATATTTGTATGCTCAAATCGAGCTCAAATTTTTTTTGCACACGTTTCAGACCATTTGCAGCATTTTTTGAAAAATTGAAAAAATTGGACGGACGCGTACGCGCGCGCACATATACGCACGTACAGCTCATATGCAACAGCAATTTTCCGATTTTTTACATTTATCGGATGTCTGAAAAGTCAAGGAACATTTCTAGCAAGTTTCAAGTCAATCCGACTCAATATGACGTCATACGGGACTGTCAAAGTTGAAATTCCGCGCGCGCGTCAATGGCGATATACAGTACAACAATGCCCAAAAACCGCCAATTTTAAATCCGATTTTACTCGTCAGGATGGACGGTGACCCCCCATTTTCTTTACATATTCTGAAAGCTGATGAGTTGTACATGTCAGTTTATGGGTTGGCGATACTGAAAAAGTGATTAAAAGATATCAAATTTCTTAATAAAGTAAAAAAAGTAAATTTTCAAAATGACGTCATCAATTTTCAAGTTTACTTGGGCGTATCTCACTTATCCTCTGCCAATTTTCACTCAGATTTCAGTATGTTGTAGCTTATTAAATGTTCTTTCATTAATGTAATAACAACATTTTGATTGGATGGCGGCATCACCTCGTAAAAATGGATTAAATGTAATCTTGTCAAATTTGACCAGTTTACGTGTTATCTCTATGGGAGAGCAGTTTTTCTGGCAGTGAAAATTGACATGACTATCTTTTTCGAGCATTAGCTCACTTATGCTTCGGTGAATTTTTCCCAGATTTTAGTATGTTGTAGCTGAGACTTTGGGCTATCGTAAGTGTGCCCTCCATTTTTTCATACGAGGCCGGCATCACGTCGAAAAACTTGGTTGAAAATGGCACGTGGCTTCGATGCAGCGTCATTTTGCTTAATACACAGGGCCTATGGAGCATGAAATAGGTCATTGCATAGCGCATCCGACTCGTAATCCTAAGGTCCCTGGTTCGAGCCTCACCCTTGCCAATATTTTTTTATTTTTTTTTTCCAAACTCTTTTTTCTTCTTTTTCTTTATTTAGTCTTAATCTCCCTTCCTAACTTTATCTTTTTCTGATTTTTTAATGCTTCTCCTTCAAATTTCTATAAAATAACATAATTTTTTCTTTATTTTTCTTTCTTTCTACTACATTCTGTGCAATAGATGAAGAACAACAATGGTTATCAATCCCATATTTTGCACATGTTTAGTTCATGTCACGTACATTATTTCATAAAATAACAACTTCTTGATCGGACACCATCTTGGGTATGTAAATTAGGGTCAAAGGTCATAAATGTTTCATCCTGTATCTTGGTGAATACATGTCCTATCTTTACCATATTTTGCACACGTAAAGACCATGTTACAAGGATCATTTCACAAAATAACCACTTTTTGCTCAGATGCCATCTTGGCTGTGCAAAGTGGGGTCAAAGGTCATATGTACTTCTTCCTGTATCTTCGTTATGACGTGTTATCTGTATGGGAGGGAATTTTTCTAGATGTGAAAATTGACATGATTGTCTTTATCGACGACTAGCTCACTTACCCTTCGGTGAATTTCTTCCAGATTTTAGTATGTTGTAGCCAATTTAATACTCTTTAAGTTTTGTTCATCAAAATTTTAATCGGATGATGTCTTCACCTCGTGAAAATGGATATAATGTAACCTTGTCAAATTTAACCAGTTTACGTGTTATCTCTATGGGAGGGAATTTTTCTGGAAATGAAAATTGACATGACGGTCTTTATCGAGCACTAGCTCACTTACTCCTCGGTGAATTTCTCCCAGATTTTAATATGTTGTAGCTGAGACTTTGGGCTATCGTCGGTATTCGCTCCATCTTTTCATACGACGCCGAGATCACGTCAAAAAACTTGGTTGAAATCAAACTTATCTTCGATGTATTGAGATATTTCTTTCTTTCTGCAACTTTCTTTGCAATAACTCTAGAAAAACAGCCCCTATCACCCCCATATTTTGCACATGTTTAGTTTATGTCACGTACATTATTTCATAAAATAACAACTACTTGATCAGACACCATCTTGGGTATGTAAATTAGGGTCAAAGGTCATAAATGTTTCAACCTGTATCTTGGTGAATACATGTCCTATCTTTCCAATATTTTGCACACGCAAAGACCATGTTACAAGAATCATTTCACAAAATAACCACTTTTTGCTCAGATGCCATCTTGGCTGTGCAATAAGTTGGGTCAATGGTCAAATGTACTTCATTCTGTATCTTCGTTATAGTTTATACCAGGGAGGTACCTCCCTGGTTTATACCGAATTTGGTACCAAAGATGGTAGACCTGACTCTCTTTTGTAAATGAGAATCCAAATATCACACGGCCAATGTCTCTAAACACAGATGAAACCTATATGGTCATGCCTATTGCGATCAGGACTCGAATCATTGATTAAAAAAAAAAAAAATCGGATCACCTAATTTGTCAGTCTTGACAAATTCCGAGTCTAGTTTTTGTTGTTGTTTCCAATTCTGTCACTGCAATGTTAAACCGCATCTCTAACAGCCTGTTTCGACAGTATCCTGGTTCAGGTCGTGGATTAAGTGTTGAATTCATGACTATAAATGTGACTGCGAGGTCTCAAGTTTCCCCCCCCCCCTTGTCTGAGAGTCAAGTACTCTCCTGGTTCAACCCTGTTTCCCACTTCATCACTCTCTGTCTGGCGTCCTCGCTTTTTGTCTCGAGGTCATCCCAGCAACTCTCCCCCATCTTTCTTCTTAACTTTCCCCTTCCCACTTATCTCCCGTCTCCTGCATATCATCTTCCAGGCATTTCTTTTCTTTCTTTCTTTCTTTTTTTCAAATACAGGAATGGGAACATATTGTATACAATTTGTTTTCATTCCATGTAACCTTAAACCACTTTTCCTCTTTCTTTTTTTTTTACCCTCTAAGATACAATATTTTTTTTTTTTTTCTGTCACTGACAAACCTCTGGCCATATAGATATATTTCCATACATCTACTTGTCCTAGATGTTATTTTCTAGTTCATCTTGAGCTTGAGAGGGCTCTACATCTTCTCAGAAATGAATATGCATAAAAGCAAATATCAAATGTGAATATACACATTCTAAATAGAGCATGGACTTAAACTTTCATTACTGCTGGAACTGCTGGTACTGTTACTACTTTTACGAAGATAGTGCCTTTGCTCTTCATGACAATTGTGATAATATTGATATCACAAGCAATAATTAATGACATCAATCAATGACATCAGCAACTGATGTTAATACCAGTTCTCATTAGGCAAAAAAACAAACAAAACAAAAACAAGAACAAAAAATTGAGTGAATTGAAGTACAACATGACTGCAAGTACAATATCGTACATGTATGTTTGAATCTTTTATTACTCAATTCAATAATTGTGAACACATAGGCCTCGTGCATAAGAAATCTTCACCACAGAATCTTTTGACAACAGAGAAGTGTCTGCAAGTCAAAATAATGTCATTTTGTCCGCATACATTGATACCACCTGACTTACCTCATATTTCATTTATATTGCGACTAAATTTCAAACACACTAACCTTAGTAAGTAAAACTAAATTCATTTCAAGTCTCAGATATGTGTCAGCAATCATCAAGAGTTATGCAAACATTACAAATCTAACTGTGTACATAGAAAAAAATCAAAATTTTACAGATGGATATGCATTAACACACACCTTACTACATCATGTTCTATTTGAACATGATCCTTCTGGCTTTGTAAACTTCACAAACTATCTGATCTTTACAATACATAATAAACATATGTCTATCATTCACAATTCTCCAACCACCTAAACCTATATGAGCATGGGATGATATGGAAAGCCAAATATAACAGATGACCCCCTCTCCCCTCTCCCATCATACACACACATCTGTCTGCAAATGTGACCTTTGACCTTGACCTTAAGAGCAGTTGCAGCGGTAATGCATGGACCATCACTGAGATATGTGACAATTATTGATTGCCTTCACTGCATCACTCTTCCAGCACGGACAGTCTGCAAATAGGGCATGGCCAAATGTAAACATTTTGGGAGACTCCACAGCGACAGAATATCATGGGCCTCATGCATGCTGTTGCCAACGATGCTATCGCACAAAGGCATTATCATATTTAGGTGATCCGAGTATCCTCTCGGATCACCTTCTGTATCTGTACTGAATCTTTCTTCTTTCTTTGTTTCTTTCTTTATTTCTCCTCAAAAGTTGTGCAGAGGTTAGCTCAGAAAGTGCATTGCCTCTCAATGTCAAACTTATACCATATATGTATCATGTCGCAAAGACGACAGCGCAAGTAAAATCATAGTGATCAGTCGACCGCGACGTCACTATGACGTCATTATATGAAAACACATTTTCATGCATATCTCATTAATGGAATAGAATATTTCAATGAAATTTACGTCACATATATTTCAAGTCATGCGAATTCTACTCATATTCTCAAAATTCATTTTTATCTCAAAACGCGCGCGTACGCGCGCGTTGAAATATTTGTATGCTCAAATCGAGCTCCAAATTTTTTTGCACACGTTTCAGACCATTTGGAGCATTTTTTGAAAAATTGAAAAAATTGGACGGACGCGTACGCGCGCGCACATATTCGCACGCACAGCTCATATGAAATAGAAATTTTCAATTTTTTCACACGGATCGGATGTCCGAAATGCCAAGGAATATTTATACCAAGTTTCAAGTGGATCCGATTCAATATGACGTCATACGGGCCCGTCAAATTCAAAATTCCGCGCGTGCGTCAATGGGGATACACAGTGCAACTATGCCAAAAAACCGCCAATTTTAAATCGGATTTTACTCGTCAGGATGGACGGTGACCCCCCATTTTCTTGACATATTCTGAAAGCTGATGAGTTGTACATGTCATTTCATGGGCTGGCTATGCTGACAAAATGATTAAAAGATATCAAATTTCTTAATAAAGTAAAAAAAGTAAATTTTCAAAATGACGTCATCAAATTTCAAGTTTGCTCGAGCGTATCTCACTTATCCTTTGCTAATTTTCACCTAAATTTCAATATGTTGTAGCTTATGAAATGCTCTTTCATAAATGTAATTACACAATTTTGATTAGATGACGGCATCACCTCGTAAAAATGGATTGAATGTAACCTGGTCAAATTTGACCAGTTTACGTGTTATCTCTACGGGAGGGCAGTTTTTCTGGAAATGAAAATTGACATGACTGTTCTTTTCGAGCACTAGCTCACTTATGCTTCGGTGAATTTCTCCCAGATTTTAATATGTTGTAGCTGAAACTTTGGGCTATCTTAAGTGTGCCCTTCGTTTTTTCATGCGATATCGGGATCACGTCCAAAAACTTGGTTGAAATTAGAGCTTATCTTCGATGTACTGGAATATTTCTTTCTTTCTGCAACTTTCCTTGCAATAACTCAAGAAAAACATACCCTATCACCACCATAATTTGCACATGTTTAGTTCATGTCACGTAAATTATTTCATAAAATAACAACTACTTGATCAGACGCCATCTTGGGTATGTAAATTAGGGTCAAAGGTCATAAATGTTTCATCCTGTATCTTGGTGAATACATGTCCTATCTTTCCCATATTTTGCACACGTAAAGACCATGTTACAAGAATCATTTCACAAAATAACCACTTTTTGCTCAGATGCTATCCTGTCTGTGCAAAGTGGGGTGAAAGGTCATATGTACTTTTTTCTGTATCTTCGTTATGACGTGTTATCTCTATGGGAGGGAATTTTTCTAGATGTTAATATTGACACGATTGTCTTTATCGAGCACTAGCTCACTTACCCTTCGGTGAATTTTTCTCAGATTTTAATATGTTGTAACTCAGACTTTGCGTTATCGTTACGTGCCCTTTGTTCATTCATATGATGTCGGGATCATGTTAAAATACTTGGTTGAAATTAAAGCTTATCTTCGATGTACTGAGATATTTCTATGTTTCTGCAACTTTCTTTGCAATAACTCAAGAAAAACAGCCCCTATCACCCTCATATTTTGCACATGTTTAGTTCATGTCACGTACATTATTTCATAAAATAACAACTACTTGATCGGACAACATCTTGGGTATGTATACTAGGGTCAAAGGTCACAAATGTTTCATCCTGTATCTTGGTGAATACATGTCTTATCTTTCCCATATTTTGCACACGCAAAGATCATGTTACAAGAATCATTTCACAAAATAACCACTTTTTGCTCAGATGCCATCTAGGTTGTGCAAAGTGGGGTCAAAGGTCATATGTACTTGTTGCTGTATCTTCGTTATAGTGTATACAGATTTGGTACCAAAGATGGCAGATATGACTCCCTTTTCTAAATGAGAATCCAAACATCACACGGCCAATGTCTCTGAACACAGAGAAACCTGCATGGTCATGCCTATTGCGATCAGGACTTGAATCATTGATTAAAAAAAAAATCGGATCACCTTAATTTGTCAGTGATGACAAATTACAATCTCTAGTTGATATCTGAGAATTACAGTGTACTTTTGTATTATTTTCATAGAGTAAAAAGTGTGTGATGGAGTCATAGAGTGACAGAGTACTTGACCATTTCAGATCACTTCATAAATGAAGATTTTAAAACCACAATTTACTGGCTCACAGAAGAAAACAAGTAGCACAAAAAAGAATAAAGAAAATCTCTAAGAGGCATAAGTGCTAGTATATACATGTATATACCATATGTCAAAAAAAAAAAATTACAACGGGAACCTCTGCAATGATATCTTTACAAATATTGAATCAATCTAAATACTAATTCAGGGTATGAAACTATAACTCATTGCCCACATCTTACAGAAAACCACATTCGATTTGCTTCAGTGGTCAAAGAGAAATGAGGAATTTTGTGGAAAATGTCGGGAATCTCTTCCCTCCAAAGTCCAAGTTCTGTCTATTGTATTCACACACAAGATCATCGAAGTGCAGACTGTCCCTGCTTGGAAGAATCGGACTTATGACATTCTTTAGAACAATACGCATTTCTCTGTGACCGCTTAACCAAATCGAATGGGGTTTTCTGCAAAATAGAGCTAAAATGTTATATTTTAAGACTCTGAAGTAGCATTTAGACAGTTTAATCATATTGGGTGTTATCAATGCGAAAATCTGTAATTTTTTGGGGGGACATGATGCATATTTGTTTTTTTTTTTTTGTTTTTTTTTGTGTTTTTTTTTTGGGGGGGGGGGTATTAGTGTAGGTGAGGCTCAAAATATATGTTAGCCCACTGCAGGCAAACCTCTTGCCCTTTCAGGGTTCTCGAATCCCCCCCCCCCCCCCCCCCGCTAAGTTTTTAAAATCTAAAACTAAAATTTGCTAAGTATACATGTGCATAACTAATGAATGGCTGCATTACAGGCTTTGTTAGATTCCAAGTCATGCGTTTGAGGATTGTACTATTTAATGGAGAAAATTTAAAAGTTGTATAACCAAGGAATCAATTCATCTAAATGCAACTTGCTTTCTGTGTATTTGTTTTCATATATATTGACATTTGTTTTTCACTTAAATGCAAATCATGACAACTGTTACGACACAGAAGTGGCAATCTAATGAACATGGTTCCACTATCATATTTCTTGTATGTGTACAGATGCAGTACATATAATAGCCCCATACAGTGTGTATGTGGAGATGTGTATGCATCGGCACACGTGTGCGTCACTTTATAGGTCAATGCCATGGCATTGTCAGATGTTGTACAAAGGCTTCCAATGTCTTTAATGGCCGCTGAATCTGACACCTGTTACACACTAACACCTAAATCCCATCTCAACCATTGCTATGAGCTTCACATAAGCTACACGTATGTATTTGTATACAAAACATGTATACATTGCTATACATAAAAACATACTCATGCCAACTTAGCCTTTTGTGTGATGTGAGTGCCGATTGGCATAAAAAATCCAATAGCACTGCTATACAGTCCCTTGAGCACAGAAAGGATTAAATGAGCCAGTACATAGTTCCACTTGTACGAGTAGAAAAGTGTTGTTTGTGACAACAGGCATGTTGGTTTCTGACTTCATACTTAGATATTTAAGCATCTGCGATGTGATGATTATTCATGCATTAATGGTGCTTGCCAGTACATCCATCAAATGCTTTAATGTTGATACAACAGATATGCTCCAGTCTTTATTTTGCAATGGTGAACATATCAAACATAAGTCCTGAACAAACGGTTAATGGTGGGAAGTTGAAATAATAGAATATGGTCATCATAGCTTAAAAGAAGGATAACAATGAGGACATTCTGTCCACATTTACAGTATCAACAGGCATTTCTGTAGTTATAACAGTGGTGTTCAACAATAGCTAGTTCTCATTCTCAAAAGCTAGGCAATCCAAAACAGAACTACTTTAGGAATCAATGCAATCAGTAGGCCAACAGGGCAAGAATTAAAAGCTTCAAGTATCAATGTATACTATAAATGAGTATTTCTGCTGAAGATTTTCTGTTTTTATTCATGTTTTATTTATTCATTTAACAGACTGAACATCTGATCTCCAATTGTATCATGCATGTCACATGTTATTGGTGTGGAGTACCATGTGACAAGGGTTTAAAGAAATGAGGGGTGGGGGGCACATGGAGTGGTGACAGAACCAAGAACTATTGGACTAACCATGGTACCACTGGGTGTCTCACTTTGCCTCTGCGTGGCAGAGCTGCCAGAGTTTATTACCAAATTGACGACCCCCTATTCCTCAAAGGGATTTCACACATATTATTTGTATTATACACCACTGGTAAAGAAAACATGACAGGGGGTTGGGAAAGACAGAAAAAAAAACCACAGACATTCTAATCGTCCGTATGAGATATTATGGGTGTCTAACTTCAGCACTACTTCGCAAAGCTGCCATGGTTTATTATCAAATGACTACACACTAATTCTCCCCTTAAGGTTTCATACGTACATGTATCATATGCCACTTGTGAGGAGTAAAAACGTGACTGGGGGTTCGGGGAAAACAATAAAACACAGGCATACCAACTGGCAGAATGAGATATTACAATGTGTCTAACCTCCAAATTGCTTCGTACATTGTAGAGCCGATGATGATTATCACCACATAAAAAGCTATACTTTCCCCCTAAGGTGTCATACACAGCAAATAGCACTGATGTATACGTAACAACTGACAGGGATTATGGAAGGGCCTGGGAAGGGGCTGATATTAAAGCACAGATGCAACACTAGTCAGGTTATCGTGGGCTGTCTTATCTCAGCATTGCTCTACAAAGATGCCAGTCCATTTACCTATTAAAGTGATTAGAAGTCACTACCCCCCAGCTGTCATACGCAGTCAAACAAAATAATGGTCACAGACACACATTATGAGTTTGTTGGAGCAAGAAGGGTGCATGTAGCATGTGGTGAACCTGCAGTGATACACACAGGCCAGAAATTTAACCCATTGAGGATGAGTCCAGAGTATACTCAGGCAAGCTTCTGTGGGAAATGTGTGTTGTAGCAAAATCAAACCATCCTCAACGGGTTAAGATTTTGCTTTTCATTTCACAACAGAGTGGTGAATTGGGCTCAAATGCAAATGAAGGTCAGGAGTGCAGGACCTAGCCAAGAACAATGACAAATACATACTCCATATGTGGTCTGCACTATTAAAAGCTCCAAAGCCTGTAGATATACCAGTATTAAAAATAACATTTTGCCACATATTTTTTGTGTTTGTGTGGAAAGTGACTCGCTCTTATGAGTAATGAGTGCCATGGCCAATGTCCATGAAGATTATCTATTTAACAATTTCAAAAAAAAAAATTGACATGGAACTGATGAGATGAATTTCACTTTAGAGTGCAAAGACAAATAGAAAACCCAGTTGTCTTACACTATCAAATGGCACTGGCGTGTAGCTGCAAGTAACAGTTCGGTTTGGGAAGGGACTGACTAGATATATCCCTTTCAATAGATCGATGTATCATGTGATGTCTTACCTTGAAACAGCTTCACAAAGCCCACTATGACGATAATGACAAGAGCAAATAGTTTGGCTGCAGTGAAGATGACCTGAACCGCGTTGGCCCACCGCACACTATAGCAGTTAATGAAGCATATAATACCTGCACAGGGGAACAAAATACAAAGATTTTACACATAAACGAAGAAAAATCTCTCAGTGCGTTCAGTCATAATTCAATAGCACATGATAAATATTCTCATATGACTTGTCATCAGATCTCCTCTTTTGATATGATCGCATATCCAAATAAGGCATTTCATAAGCAGCATCAACCACCAATATTCACACTGCATCAACGCTTGAAGAGGATAAATGAATGGCATGCTTTACAGACAGCTATATTTTTCAGTCTGAACAACTTGATATTTTCGCCCAATAACAGAGTGAAACAAAGAAAATGCATGCAAAAATGAGCAAACACTTTAGCATCTATTAGCTTGCATCCAAATTGGTACAGGACGAATTGGGTGACAAACCATGCTAGAAGGGCTACAATCTGCACTTTCTGACAGGGTACAGTTGAGACATCCTCACAGAAGAGTCCTTTAATCCATTGAAGACTAGTCCTGAAAATACTCGGGCAGGTGTCTATGGGAAATGCGGGTTAAAGCAATATCAGTCCGTTCTCAATGGGTTGAGATATATAACATGGGTGGGGGCGCTCTTCAGGCTTACCGATAGAGAGTGCCGCAAAGACTTTCATCAGAACGATTTGTTCGTTGCCATCACAGGTGGTCATGACAGACTCAACCACGTAGGTACCCGTGATCAGCGACACAATAGATATGATGGACGGCTTGATGACGATGGTGTACGTCCAGGCGAAGAGGAATGCCGGTAGGGGACCCCAGACTTCGTTCAGGTAGGCGTGCTCCGCCCCGGACTTTGGTATAAGTGTGCCTAGTTCTGCATACGACAGCGCACCTTCATGAGGAAAAGAGCATGAAGACTTCAAATGGGAGCAGTAATCTCTTACAAACACATTCATAACAACACCATGAGAGCTATGTTTTAGTTTCGTTTTTTTAAATGAGGTTTTGAGTGATATTACTGATTACTGAATGTGAATATAAAACTTTAAAATCATTTCAACGTGTAGTTTTTCTTGCCAATGCATTCTACCAAAACTTTCACCATCATATTTGTTTCATTTAACTCTGTTTCTTAGAGTTGACTTGAACACAGGGCAGTGTTTCACTTCATGTTAACCAGGATTTGGTAAGAGCTACAGTCATGTCCCTGCCTTGGGAAATGACTATTCACAGGTGTGTCTATCGATCCTGTAGTTACAAGATTAAAAAGAACTAGAAATGTCGCTTTGGCGACTGGTATGCCTCCGCCATAATGCATGATTTTCCCAATAGGTCTAGATAGTACATGTGGACACTGTGTGATTACATTTTCACAAAATTGGCAAAATATTGGAATGACAAGTTTGTCACAAATGTGTTGAATGTTCACCTTCCTTGATGTAGGTTTAATTGGATGAATAGGAGAGCATGTATCTAGGGATTTAAGGACTTTAACTTGACTTTGACCCATTCATACATTTAGGCATTGAGTAATTTTCAAGGTACAGGTGTGGAGAAAAAGTGCAATTTCTGAATTGAATAGTAAATTGTTACCATTTTCATCTGGCCCTTGACCCTAAAATTCATAAGATAATTACTTTCAGGTAGAACATGCATAATATGTACTAAGTTTCAAGGTAACTTGAGTCACTTCCGAGATATGGAGGAAAAAGTTAGTTCAGCACTTTCACTTGATCTTTGACCTTTTGACCTTTGAGGCAAAAAGAGAAAAAAAAAAAAAAACTTTCCAGAGAATTTCTATTAGGTTACACATGCATACACCAAGTGTAAAAAAATAACCCTGCTGGCATTGCATAAATATGAGGGTATAGTAAAATTTTGAAGTCTTGCACTTGACCTTTGACCCCTGGCCTTTGACCCCATGAACCCTACATTCTCTAGATAATCACTTCCAGTCAGTACATGTACAGTACACCATACTATGTTCCATGAAGATACCTTGAACAATTTTCCAAGGTACGGAAAAAAAAAAGAAGTTTTAATATTTTTACCTGACCTTTTGACCTTTGACCTTTGACCTCATGACCCAAACTTTCACCAGAGAATCTTGATTGAGTAATACATGTATACACTAAGTTTCAAGAAAATATCTTCAGGCATTCAATAGATATGGTGGAAATAGTGAAATTTTATGTATTTGACCCTGACCTTTTGACCTTTGACCTTTGACCTCATGACCCAAACTTTAACCAGAGAATCTTAATTGGGTAATACATGTATACACTAAGTTTCAAGAAAATCTCTTCAGGCATTCAATAGATATGGTGGAAATAGTGAAATTTTATGTATTTGACCCTGACCTTTTGACCTTTGACCTTTGACCTCATGACCCAAACTTTCACCAGAGAATCTTAATTGGGTAATACATGTATACACTAAGTTTCAACAAAATCTCTTCAGGCATTCAATAGATATGGTGGAAATAGTGAAATTTTATGTATTTGACCTTGACCTTTTGACCTTTAACCTTGAGCATGTGCACCCAAAAGTTGATAGGCACAACTTCACCCCCTAATACACATACATGCCAAGTTTCATTAGGATACCTCAACAGGTTTCGATAGTTACCTTGTCCACAAAATTCATTACGGACGGACGGAAGGACGGACGGACGGACAACCCGAAAACATAATGCCTCCGGCACCACTTCGTGGCGGAGGCATAAAAACAACAACAACTCACCTGTCATTGCCAGCATGGCACAGAGCAGCCAGATAATCATACTCATGCCAACGCTCTGTGTCTCACGTAGGATGCCCTTCGGCGATACAAAGATACCAGACCCTATCATAGATCCAACGATGAGCGCGATGCCGCTCCACAAGCCAACCTGGACAGACGACAGACGGGAAAATTGTTGCAGAAGTTACACAAAGATTCACAAGTTACAATGTGCATACAGTGGCATTAAACTCAAAATAGAACAACAGGCAAATGAATGATAATGATAATGATAATGAATAACATTTATATAGCGCTTAATACTGATGTTTCTAAGCGCATCAATCCGGAAAAAAAGAAGAAGTATGACATTGAAATAAAATACAGCATTATATACATGTACACATTACAATATAACAACAGCAACAAAACAACAGAATTAAAGTTGAGTAAACAGATAAGTTTTCAACAATGACTTGAACTTATCAACATTTTCAGCATTACGAATATAGAGAGGAAGACAAACAATTCTTGTTCTACTATAGCATTTTGTCTACAAGATCCTGATATTAGAATAGATAGTTTTTGTGATTCTATTGGTTAAAAAAAATTACACAATAATAATCATCCATGGAAAAGATATTAGAGGGAAATTGATAGAAGTGTTGAAAAATCTGCATCCATCTAGAGAATTACAGTATTTGATTTGTCTGTGGCAACACAAGATTTAACTTGACTGCAGGATAAAATGAGATGAATTACTCCTGAAACATTGCATCACTTTCCTTTATTTTAACACAGAGCAAGACAACTGAATGCTTTCAAATTGAATTTTACAGTAACACGAACTGAGATATACATCAATGTGATCAAGAGCTGTCATAAACACCTGTGGTCTAGCTTGGTCATCATGGTAGCGTTGATTCATATTTTCCTCACTAATAAGCAGAGCGTGTTTACAACTGACTCTCAATGTTAATTAAAACCACAGTCTCCTTCGGGAGAGTGCTGGGAGACCATTGGTTTAATGGTGCCTTTCTTCCCACTGATTTTCTCACCAGCTTTGATAATAACACACACATGGATTCTAGATATCGTTGCTTAAAAGTGCTACAGGCCTAGTAAAATACTGAAGTCCATGATAGAAAGACAAAAGTGCAGCCATCATCATGGATAGGTACCATACTGTGCAGTTAGTAACATACATTTTGTAATTAGCCAAGTCAAACATCACACCATTTACAACTTTTTTTTTCAGACTGTTTGGATTTCTGTTTAATTATTCTCTTAGCCATAAATTATCCTCAAATCTTTATAAAGGGCTTGGAGGAGGCTTAATCATTGTTCCCCTCATCCCTTACCTCCCCCCCCCCCCCCCCCCAAGCTGCAATGCAATAATTTGTGACCGACTGGGCAGAAATGCAAATGATGGGCAGAAAACCCAATACTGATGTTATTTTGGTTAATCTTCCAAGTCCCTGTTCCCTGTCTGAAACCAAATTGAAGGGTACCCTGTTGCACCTAGAACATACTGGTACCATTGGTCTCATATCATAATGATTTCATGACCAAGTTTACATACATGTACAATTGCCTAAATGATTGCTTTGGTAATCTCGATACACGAAGCTTCTGCTTATGATCTGGGGCGCTCAACCTCACCTCTTGCTTCAACTTGACGTTCTCCTTGCTGCCTTCAGCCTCGGCCTCCCGGCTCTTGTCAGCCTCTCCGTTCAAGCCCTGCTTCTCTTGCATCTCCATGGCGACGGGATGTCTTCTGGGTCTGGATGATCACGGGTGTGTTGTCCTGGTAACTCAAGCTCCCTCTATGGATGTGATGTACGTGCTGATGCAAGACTTCCCTCAAGTCTGCAGAGAGAAGACATTTCTTTCTTTAGAATAAGAAGTGACCAAATACCATGATTTGCTTGACAAATCTGCACAACTGTGATGAATCTCCATTTACAGGAGTTTCCTAATACAGCTTTAGGTAATTTGTGCTTCTATTAGCATTAAGCTCTTCAGTCACTCTATTAGCTCGCCTATTGGATAATGAAGCAAGAAACAGCTTTTCTTGCTGCTTTAAAATAACAAAAACATTCAAGCCTGTCCAGCTTTGTCTTATAGATTTCACAAAAAGGAATCAGATGTGACACAAAGAATGACCCAAAATATAGTTGTGGTATACAAGCATGGAAAAACATCACATGAACCACTGGGGGTTGGGGCACTGTGGCATATTGGATACAACTCCCAATTCCCAGTCAAAGGACCTGTGTTCGATTCCTGCCCAGTGCTTTGTACGTCCTTTGACAAGATGTTTTTTACCCACCATGTCCCTCTTGACCCAGGTGTATCTACGATGGCAACACTAGGGTGATAATAATGGCTGGGCCCTCTGGGGATAGAGCAGTGACAACACTGAAGAGGCTACCCTGGATAGATAAGACATTACTATTGATATTATTATCATGAATTCCTGTGGCAAATCCACACCTTATTCTGATGACATTTTGGACAACACATCAATGTTTTCTCTTTTTAATAGTAAAATTTTATGACTGCAAAGTGCAAAAATACTCTCCATTTTAGGGCACTACTGTTGATATCCAATGTCAGCATGCCACTATGCTGCTTCTCTGTTTGATAGAATGAAGTTTTACTGATGGGAACAGAAAGTCTTAAATGCAGGCATCTCCAATGTACATACTGTATATGACAGTTATCTACTCAAACTCAAAACAAAGCATACAATTTTGTACTACGTGTTTATGCTTCTACACATACTTTAGGCAGAACAAAACAGGGTCTGGAAATAGAGACTACACATGATCTGAGCTAAAACTAGCAGACAGAGCAGACGGCTGAGTGACTTGGGTGGGAGCCAATACTACTAGTGGTAGGTACACTTCCCCTTGCAACCATTGCATCAGCCAAACCAAGGAATTATGATGACTCCTTGCATGGCCAGATGCACAACACACATGTGCACACAACATGCAGTAAAAAATACACACAATGCACATCCTGAAATGACTGTTTCTGGAAAAGATGACAATTAATGCATCGATGTTTCTGTTCCTACACACCTAGTACTGCATAAGTACAAATTTTAACGGTGTGAAAATTTTTCCCAACCAGAAGCTGGTGCGATAATATAAGCACACAAATATTTTTATATATCATAGGTTCAAGCATTTAATGTCCCGATTTGGCGGGATTAAAAACATGCGGAATTCGCCTTACCTGGCCGATGGGGTTAAAATACAGTGTACTCTCGCGAAAATATCCCCTTTTACAGTAACAAATTCACAGTTCATTCCCCTTTTCTGTTCACGTTCCATAAGCAGGAATTCAATTTATGAGACCAGGTACGACAGACTTTGTGGTTTTGTGTTTGTAAACTTCAGTGAACATAGTACATGTATACATGCAAAGACTTTGACATACATCACTGAAGTGGTCTATAAAACTTGTGAATGAACTGAGTAAAGATTAAGATATTGGGTACATTCCTGCAACGGATTCAGGTACTCTGTAGTACAGCGTATGGCATGCAGGCTCCCTGATTGGTTGCCTCCTACATACCTGCCTCATACTTCAACCCAATTAGCCAGCCAGTCAATGAACTGGCTTTACAACCACCCAACTTCAGCCCCACCCCCCCCCCCCCCCCCCCACCAGCATACAATAGGTATGGCAGAGGCATGGTAGGGTGGACAGGTGAATTGTCACCCCACTATCAAAATAAAGAGGTCCTCACCAGCCCTTATTTCAGCATCAAACAGGTCACAAGAGGGGGATTTGGAGGTGGGGGGGGGGGGGGAAGAAATGTCCCTCAACAATGAGAAGGAATTCAAGCTTGAAAACAACTTACTGGTCAGCTGATACTGACAGGGTTAAAAATTCTTATTCATATGAATCAACAGAGTCTGGAGGCTGGTCATGCTTTTCTTTACATATTGAGGGATTATTCCTTTTTCACTAGACTCACAAATCATGCGCAATTCCTCATGAAGAAAAGCAAAACAACTCAAGGTCTGGCTTCAGGAATCCCTGAGTTAAATTTGAACAGAGCAAAACAAAAACAAAAACATTCTAACAAACCTTCAAAACTTTGCAATTGGAATGAAATAAGTCGTAATATGCAGCCAACACAAAATCCCTTTATCTTTTATGATTTTTAACAAATAAAATTTGCTTCTTTCAAGTTCATGACAGGTCCCTCTGGATAATTTCTCGCAGGTGTAAGATTACTCACACACATCTCCGGATAAAAAAGCTTGCCTCTGTCTGACGAGTCATGGTTTCAAAAGTTTTTCTTTTTCCTAAATGCTTAAAAAGTCAAAACATCATGCCAAACACACAACAAACAATTCAGTGTGTACATTTTGTATTATAGCATCTATAAACACAGCAAATACTAAAGAGAGCAAGTATTCTAATAGAAACAATAACGATAAAAATGGCACCACTGTTGATGACATTGAAGATGACGGTGATGACGATGAATGACAATTATGATAGTGACGATGATAATAATGAATGATGTTGAACGTTATAATAATAGTGATTGTTCTGATAAAAGTGAGGACATTGAAGTACTGTTCATGGAGAGGTGTACTTTAAAATGTCTACAGCTGCCTTTGCGGAAGCTTCTACAAATCAGAGACGGAACCCGCAAGTTTCCTGGCAAAAATCTACATTCTTCTGAAAAGCATATGGTGACTAAGTACTCTCACATCAAGATGGATCAGCTTACTGTAGGAATTCCTGAAGCTCATCAAACCTGAATTTTATGCATCAAGCTACTCCTTTCCTGTAATGCTATCGCACTGAAATCACACTGCATACTTCTTGGTGCAAAAGCTTCCTGTACTTCTACATTGTAGCCTGAACATTTTGTCTTTTTTCTTTTTTCTCTCAAAGATATTAATCAGAATTGCTCATGTGATAAGTTTGAGTGATCTAGGATAAAATGAAATGGACACAATATCAGGAGATTGCAAAAGTTTCACTGAAATTGGATTTAAAATTGAAAATCGTGTCATAATTTTCATACAATACAATGTAGTGGACAAATTAGTCTTAAATCATAATATCATGCAAATTATTGGAGATGAGGTAGTAGAATAACCATGACATCAAATATTACAGTAATTTGTTATCACTGGTCTCATTGGCAAATTACCTCGGTAAAAGATCACCTCGGTAAAAGATACTAATTCACTAAAGCATCAGGCCAAATCACGAAATACCACAGTATTTCTGGTTGGCATTGTACAACGGGAAAGGACAAAAAGCTTGTCAGGTCGTGGAAAAAATAACACTCCTGTATGATCAACAGTATTTCATAACACAATTCATAGTCAGATCACATAAGCACATTTCATGCAACGTCTGAATTACCACACTAGATACGATAGTATTTAGCGATGTATTTTGCGGTGTATATCATGGTGTTAAAGGTCCAGTTTACCTTTGGGAGCAGTGATTTCAAAAATTTTCAAGATATCATATTTGATGCATATGTGTAGGTCTGTTGTATCATAAAACATCCTACCATATGAAATATTTGCAATAAAACCTAAAATATAAGGAGATATCAGGGTTTTTCTCAATAAACCGTAACTGTATACGGTTTAGTCTGGAAAATTTTTTATTATAACTATTGTTCACATTTTGTGTATCTAACAACACTTCACATCGATTATACGGATTCAAATTTTGACAGTGGTTGTTTCTATCCCTAACTCACATTTTAGAACTATTTTATAGCACTAATGCTTTCATCTGCAAATGGTAAATTATGCCTTTAAGACTGTATTTGCATTCGTATTACAAAACACTATGCTAAATTTTGTGGTGTTTCCCTATTAATGTGAATGCAGAAGAGAGAGAGAGGGAGTGTGTGTGTGTGTGTGTGTGTGTGTGTGTGTGTGTGTGTGTGTTTACACCAGACAAGGGAAGACAAACTTCCTATTGACTTCATCATTCATCCCACTAAGACACCTAATATATGTACACCATAAATCTCTACTTTCAGTTTAAAAGTCCTGTTTACCTTTGGGAGTAGTGATTAACAAAATTTTCCAGATATCACATTTGATGCATATGTGTAGGGCTGTTGTATCACAAAACATCCTACCATATAAAATTTTTGCAACAAAGCCTTTGAAAATATAAGGAGATATGAGTATTTTTCTCAATAAAGCATAACTGTAGACGGTTTAGTCTGGAAACATTTTTATTATAATTATTGTTCACATTTTGTGTATTTAAGAATACCTAACATTGATTATACGGATTCAAATTTTTACAGTGGTTGTATCTATCCCTAACTCTCAGAACTATTTTAAAGAACTAATGCTGGGTTTTTGTTTCATCTGCAAATGGTAAATATGCCTTTCAAATGCTGTGCTAAAAAACTGCTATTGATCGGATTTGAAATGAATACCAAACTCCAAGGGTACTTCATTCATTGGACATAGTTTATCTATCAGATCATCTGAATCTCAAGAGTAGTATGTGGCCAGCATTAATTTCTTTTGTAGGTCCACTATTAAAAGTAGGAATTATACATGTAATACAGGGATATTGGTCAGCTCTCATTAGGGGAAGAAACAAGCAAATGAATTAAATAATAAATACCGGTAGTCTTGGCTACCAGAACCTTCAGGCATTGCATCATTTTACATTATTTAAAAGATTTTTTTTTCACGTTACAAGAACGAACATTCAAAACAAAATTGTTTTCTTAAACAGTGACGTTACCTGACCATTATTCAACTAAAACTTGATTAGATCAGATTGAAAGGGCTGAAGGAAACCTAATTTATAACCTTTGAAATCCAAAATACTGTGACAAGTACAAATAGTAGCAAAACTGGTAATACTATAATGTTGTTTAGTATCAAGTTACAATAAAAACCTTAATCAAATGCTGTGTTACCATAAGGCTCAGTGACAGCAGATTACCATCTATAGTACAAACACAGGAACAATTTAAGAAGGGAAACATTTCATTCAGAATGATATAGTGATGATTAGGTATGAAATTCATAAAAATTATGTAAACATTGAAATATTCACATACAATGTATGTTGCAAATATACCTCACTCAGACTAAAGGTACATGTAGCACAAACATGAGTTTGATGCATCAGAGTTTGATACCAGAAGCATCTTCTGATGAAATTTGATGGCTATTTGTGAATATTGGGAGTGTCCCTTACATGCCTCATTCAGTTTAAATCATACTCCTTGACATAAGACTAGTTTTACTATCATTGATGGGTGTTAATTATTGTAAGCCAAGCACCAACAGTCTGTTTACTTCGTTTACAAAGTAAGCAAAGTGCGGCACAGATGGGACAGCTCTGTCAACTTTGGATGAAACACAATCATTCACATCAACAGTCGATGTCAACCAGCAGCTCGTCAAATTTACACCTAAACCTTCCGGCCAGCCAGCACTGCAAAAGGTGATGCAACGCCATGAACTCGAGAGCAGCCGGGTGATGTACAGTAATCCATACCTTGAGTCCTTCCAGATGGCAAAAGAAAACTCAGTGATATATATATAGAGACACTCATAAGAACACATTTCATGATGGCCAAGTTATTTTTGTATGTTCAAAAGCAGACAAATATCCTCCTAAACATTACTTCTCATATCACGCTTGACCAATTGCAGACAAGATTCAAATCTGACATTGAAACAAAAGTGTCGAGGGATCATTTCGTAACACTTTTAAAAAGCTCTTGTATCAACTGATTGAGACAGAAATATAGGAGGAATGATACGGAATAATAAACCAGAACAACAACAGAATGTTGCGGCAAAATGCCAATTCAGCAGATCATCCAATTATCTTGCTCTCATAAACAATCAAGATGTGCATATTTTGCATACTAGTTATCTACATACAATGAGGAGGGGTATATGATTGCTATTGTTTTTTTGTATGCATAATGATAACTCATACCAGGGGCTATCATTCCTCTGTTTGGCTGGAAACAACAAATAATCGCAGATTACGTTAAGTGAAAAATAATGACCTGCCTTCAGTTTGGGATGTCAAGCACTATCAAAATCACATTGAAGTGGCTAAGATATACGCAAACTTTACCTCATAATAAATGCTGGTATCTTGAGTCAAAAGTGGTTTCCACAGACAATACAATTATTCCCCTTTCTTTTACGCAGTTTGTGTACCATAATCCATCACTGTCGGTTGGCTAGGTTTTTTTTTTTTCCCTTGTTTGCCTCTTTATTTCTGAATACTTTTGCATTCTTTTGCAAGTGCTGTTTCACATTCAATACGTAACTAACTAGTTGTGAGATATTCTGATGAAGCAATAAATTTCAAACATATTTCCATCCATGTCACATAATTTACATGAAAGAAAATACATGCCTTATGGCACACATATTTGAAGCATCTTTGTGTGTGTGTGGGTGTGTGCAGGATATATGTTGCATACTAGACACATCTAAAAGTTGTATAGGCCTACCTGTGACAGTTCGACGACAGGCTTATTTCGCAATATATGTTGCATATTCAAAAAAAAAATAAATAAATGAGACACAACTCTGCAAAATTTATGAGCATTGTGACATGGACAAATCTGGAACAATCCTGCAACTTTTGTACAAGTCGTACAGTAGCCCAAAAATTAATCATTTTTTTTTCAAACTTATTCAAAAATGTGTATATGTCACTGCCAATAGGAAAATGACTCCGCAATGTTTCACACAAACATGGAATGGAAGCTGGCCTGAGTAAATTAGGATCAGCCTTTTACTTTGCTAGATAATGGGATGTTCAAAAGCTACCTTTGAACAAATATGAATGTATGTATAGAACTGCAATGTTCACTCTTTCAGTCAGCTTGGAAATATCAAATCTCGCACGTTTTCAAATCATCAAACATATAATGTATGACATCACATTTCAATAGCATGATCATCTAACCCTTGGTGTGTCTTGAATGCTGATTGGCAGAGAAAAACCCCATAGCATTGCACACACTGTACAAAGTACTGTATATGCCGAATATTTCGCGAGGTTTTTATTTTCGCAAATTTCGCGAGTCGGGTGCTATTCGAGAAATTAAAGACACGCGAAATATTGACTCTGATCCCGATGTGAATGTGACATACGCGTGTACTTTTCTCCGTTCAGTGCAGGGCTCCATGATCGCGAATTTAAGCACTCGTGAAATCGTCAGGAATTCCCGATTCGCGAAAATTTAGACTCGCGAAATATATGGCGTATACAGTATGTGACACAGAAAGGGTTATAGAGGGAGAGAAACTTCAAAGAATATTAATACAAGAGAAAGGATAGCATACTGTCACCTGAGCAAAGAAGGTCATTGTGTTAATACTGCTCTTCATTAACTTGCTTCTTTCTCTCTATCTCTTTAATATTTTGCATGGTTGACAGATTTCCATATTACACATATAAGGACAGATACTACTTAAAATCATTCAAAGCAAATAGGAGATAAGTATGTTTCCACATAAACTTTCATTATCAACACTCAAGTAGAAAAGCATATCGTGTTGTCCCATATAAACTCCAATGTTACCTTTTGCGCAGTATGTGATAAACTGCAGACTTTGTGATTTACCTTTCATTTATCATAGCGTCTGAGGAGTATTGATACAAATGCTTCACCAGCAGCCTGAGGAGACTTGAATTGATTTCTAAATCTGATACTAATTCAATGTGAAGTGCCATCATGCATGAAAATGACAAAGCAATAAGTAAAATCGACAAGAATGTGATAAGAAATTGGCACCTTACCAGCGTTTTGTTGCCAAAATTAAGAATAGAGCAGCACCATCCTCCAAATCAAACTGAAGAATGATGCCCTGACTACCATAGGACTCCCATATGAAGCAGCCAGCAGATAATCAAAGAAATTGGAGGGGGGAAACAAATGTAAACATCCCATCGAGCTACACTGTACAGTCACAGATGACGATGACTTGCAATTTTCATCTTTCCCAGTCCCCTTAAAACTTGGCTTCTGGAAATCTGTAGAATCAGCCCACTTCCCTTTTGGCACACTGGCGAACTGGGTAAGGAGTATGTTGCATGTCATTGTTTACAATCACCCAATGGCATGACATCACAAAAACATTAACACAACTCAGCATTTCTACAATGTGCTAGCAGCCATACACCCAACTTACAATAAAATGAGGAGTGTTCGCATGCATTTTAATTTTGCTAATTTCCCGAGAGCCAAGATTCGCAAAATTAAAATGCATGCGAAGGCTCTTGTCTACACTATATGCATTGAATGTCAGAGGCACTTCACGACAAAATTTCATGCAATGAAAAAGGCTGTCGGCTCAAATTCGCAAAAATTTCATGCTGCTAAAATTTCATGTTTTACAGTATTTCCTAGTATTTTAACATTATCAATCTAGCACAGAGAGAGACACATCTAATAAATAAGCAAATATATAAACTGATCAATAAAGGGGAAAGTAAACAGATGGGTGGGGAGAAACAGAGAGAAGAATTAGAAAAAAACAAACAAACAACAACACCAGTACAGTAATCAAGGTGTTCTAGACATTAGAAACAAGATGGCCAAAAACCAGACACAAGTCATCCATATAATTTCATTGTGATCACACCTTGCAAACAACTCACAAAAGCAATTTCACACCAGACGGGCTTGTTCCAGTCAACACACCTGCAAATATGAATCTAACTGCAGAATCACAAGTTAAAAGAAAAACCCAATGTGTTCATGCAAGCTTGAGCATATATTGAAGTTGATTCAACAGTAGTGCTCAGTAAATCTGCAAGGCTCTGTGAGGAAGTCATTTCTAAATATGCTTGGTAAATTATACAGTATATGGGCAGGTAAATATTTGTTTCAAGATGACTGTTTAATAGTGATGGTTTATGGTCTCCGATCTTTTTCAGAGTACTTATTAATGATTTGACTCAGTACTAGGCAGATAACTATGATAAGCTATCTGTATATCACCTTATCCTCCTATTATGGGTGATCAAATTTTGTAATGGAGTCCTTCAAATAATCATCACCATCTGGTTCTGAACCTTTTCAACATCTACTATTGTAATGCAGAAGTTATAACTTCTGTTTTTATTCATTTCATCTACCTTTGTGTACAAAAAAAAAAAAGATTTAGTGAACATTTATTTGCAGTCAGTCGGAGACATTTGAAGTACTGACACTATCCCCCTATTCAGTTTATCAAAACTCGATAACAAAGAAACGACGTATAAAGAATCATCGTATAGCTGATAGACCGTTCAGATGCTAATTTTGACCATTCTGGAAAAACGTCGTGCAGATGTGCAGTTTCTCACTACGCATGTTGTTATGGTCATGAGTGACAGGTACAAGGTCACCTTTCGTGCTCGCTCCCATTAAGCCCTGCCCAGTTATACCGTTCTATGGTCGCCATACGTTCAGACGCACAATGCATGCGATGGAATGCTGATTCATTATTGAGTTCTAGTTCGAAACGATGCTCTGACCGTCGTTTCAATATACGTCGTTTCATTAATCAGCGTTCAGACATATAAATTCATCGTATAGCTATACCGTTTTGGTATAGCTATACCGTTCTACTATAAATTTTTTGCGTCTGAATGCCCTGTATTACTTTGATTTATATCATTTGCTTAGTATGACCAATTTTAAGTGGACTAAAGCATCCTTTAACCTGTTCCTTCATCGATTCTCTGATAACCTTTTCAAGGCCCCCAAACAAGATTCTTTTTTGCCCATCAACAAAGAATGTACAAGTTGGTAATCCGCCTGTACAAAAGCAGTCAAGCAGTAAATGTATCCCCTTTTCAGGGTCAACCGCACGTGCCATGGAGCAATGGAATATAATGATCGCACATTGGTTTAGGAATAGAGCATGCACCGATGGGCTTGAAAACCCTTTTGTTATTTAAGTTTGTAGGGGCTTCTGAATGGGGTCAGCAAAAGTCAAAATCTAGTGAGCTTCGTCTTGAATTGCTTTGCATGTCTTCATCAAATCTTTATTTTGGGGGGGGGGGGTAAAATTTGCACATTTCCTCGACTTGTCACTGAAATATGTGAAGGGTAATATTATTCCCCCTGCCTTATGAAAGAGACAAGTTAAGCGTTCTTTTACTACGCGAGAAAAGTGAAAACATGTTGAATTTTCTTTATGTTTTCTTTACATCATTGTACACAGATGACATCACTAGCTGTAGTAGTCTCCTCATCCAGCAGTGACTGAGCAGAAACTTTAAAAATTCATAACTTTTGAATGGGTTGTCCAATTTTCCTCAAACCCTCACTGAAGTGTGCGACTAATATTGCTGCATTCACTCAATCCACATATCTATGAAGGTGGACTTGTCCCTTTAACAATCAGCCTATTCATTGAAGCATAAAAGAGCATTGCTTTCACAGAATTCTTTGAACACAGAGCACAACTATAGGTCTCATTCTAGGCAAACATCTACCATGCCTCATACAAATAGCGTATAATATCACAATTTCACTTTTGTTGAGATTCTGAGGGAAGGGGTCCCAAGCTGAGAGATGCTGTAGAATATTTACTGAGTTTAATCCCTCACTTCACTTGCCATATGGTTGGCACACACTGTTTATACCTTCATATAGCCAAGAATATATTATTTTGTAAGATAATTTGAAAATGAAAAAAAAAAGAAGCAAATATTGCTTAGTGGTCAATGCTGATCAGTATATCACCATGACCAATGACCAAAAAGCAAAACCTGTGGTTCAAAGACATGACCGATACTATGGATTGAAGTAAACTTGACAGACAAACACATTATGATTTATTGTCAGCCTTGCAGTATGTTGGCATGAATGGCTACCGGGCACTAAACACATGTGCAGCCTACTGAACACGCTACAATTTACTTGACAAAACAAAAACCGATAGTACCATGTGCTTTCATATCCATGTTGAAATCTTGAATTCCACAAGCACATTTTCCACTGAAATCACAGGATATGACTTATTTCCAATCACCAATATACACAATTTGAACCAAATCTGTCATCAGGCTGCATCAATGACTTTCATGTCATTGCTAAAACTCACTCTTCACAAGCGATTGCGGTGTACACTGCTAGCACAATCTGAGAAGTTAGTAGTCCAGACACACAGGGCTCAACATTTACTTTTTCATCTTAAAATTTGTTAAATCTGAAATTATGGTGGCCTGAAGAATATGTGGTATATGAAGTGGCCCTACATGAAAGCAAAAATAACTAGACTCGGAATTTGTCAAGACTGACAAATTAGGTGATCCGATTTTTTTTAAATCAATGATTCGAGTCCTGATCGCAATAGGCATGACCATATAGGTTTCATCTGTGTTTAGAGACATTGGCCGTGTGATATTTGGATTCTCATTTAGAAAAGAGAGTCAGGTCTGCCATCTTTGGTACCAAATTCGGTATACACTATAACGAAGATACAGAATGAAGTGTATTTGACCTTTGACCCCACTTTCCACAGACAAGATGGCATCTGAGCAAAATGTGGTTATTTTGTGAAATGATCCTTGTAAAATGGTCTTTACGTGTACAAAATATGGGAAAGATAGGACATGTATTCACCAAGATACAGGATGATACATTTATGACCTTTGACCCTAATTTACATACCCAAGATGGCATCTGATCAAGTAGTTGTTATTTTATGAAATAATGTACGTGACATGAACTAAACATATGCAAAATATTGGGCTGAGAGGGCTTGTTTTTCTTGATTGTCGTCTTTGGGACACGATACATATATGGTATAAGTTTGACATTGGTAGGCAATGCACTTTCTGAGCTAACCTCTGCACAACTTTTGAGGAGAAATAAAGAAAGAATCAGTACAGATACAGAAGGTGATCCGAAGGATACTCGGATCACCTAATTATTACTGTTGCTGGAAAGATGTCGCATAAATACTAATAAATGGCCAACTTCAGTTTCAGAGTGTACAGGTAGCAAATGCTGTGATTGTGAATTAGCAGCTGGCGGCAAAGAGTAAATGATGTACCGTGGTTATGTGCTATAGAGTACCGGTATAACACAAAAGTCATTGTCAATCATAATAAATGCTTGCTTTTGCAGCTTACTAGAGTCTACTGATTAATGTGAGTAATTGGACATGTTACTATCAGGTACATCTTCTGTCTAGTTGTGATTTTGGTGCAGTTTGGTTCAGCGCAATTTATTTGAAATATCTATCTACATAATGTCAGTGCAAAAACAATAAGTATGTTAGTGCAAAAACAACAACAAACAAACAAACAAATAGACTGAAATACTCGGCCAGCACCACGAGCACACGTGATCCATATGGCATAATCTGTAAATCTAAATTAATTTGCTGATGTGTACACTAATCGTAGGCCCTATAAATTATTTGACCAGTTTATCTGGAATATTAATTGTTCTCTCTCGAGTTCAATTCAGATTTCAAGCTATCACTAACAATTGACTGGTCAAATGTTACATCCCTGACCATATTGTGAATGTCCCAATCCACCACAAAAAGCTGGAAAATTTCAAGGGCCACCACAATTTTGTGAATGATCCGCAGATGATGGTAATGGCATAGCTCTAAGTCTACATGCCATGCCTCATCATCAGTGTGTCCTTTCCTGTCCCTTCAAATCTCAAGGCAGCATGCTTTCCCAGATCTTGATCTAACCACTGCACTGACACTTACTTACCTACGCGTTATAGGATTTCTGTACTACTGAGTACAGCCAGGATGCCTCCTCCGTCCGGGTATGGCCTTGGCCGTCCGAAAACGACTACGACGAGAGTAATACGAGCAGATGGTGTACTTGATGGCTTTTATTGTAGTTTAAAGTAGTTGTTGTCTGTAAATTGCCCTCAATAATCAAAACTGGTCGAAAAATGACTTCGGAGTGTCCGCATTCCGCCCGTGAAAAGTTGAGATTTTCTGTAGAGACCGCAGATTCCAGGCTGGACCAAAGCTGCGAAGGGCTCACCGCATAATGCTTGCGAAGCCAGCCAGTGCAGTTACACCGCGCCCGGTATGCGAGGTGTGTGTACGTGTGTACTCGAAAAGCTCATTCAGGATGATGAAAGAATCTGTCCTGCCACGTGGTGCCATGTATACAAACGTAAACCGGCTATGTTTGACCTCGCCGATCATGTTGTTGTTATTTTGTGTTTAGTGATTAGTAGTCTGCGTCCTAGTCCCTGTGAGCATAATACATACACACTGCATTCTTTCCATTATTCACAGTCTTGATACTCCTCAAAGAAGTAAGGAAAATCATTCAGAAAGCACCGAGACTTCTTAAAATTCTCTTGACAGGCCCATAAACTGGTTTGGAATCCGATCGGATACTCGTACGGAATGTATGAGATTCCGATATCTTAACAATGCACCTGCTCCAATAGTTGTTCGGTTTCAATTGGCGACTAAATTATGACAATGAGTGAGGGATGGGCGTGTCAATCATGTACGTGAGACTACTAAGTACCGGGTTAAATATACACTGTACCGGTATTTCTCTCACGGTCCCCTCCCCACCGCTCCCGGTACATTTTGTTTCCTTTGTGGTGACAGTTTTTTTATTTATTCATATTCAAATTCTGGAATTTTCCCTCCCCTACGCTTATAGAAACGGGCCATTCATTTCTGAATCACCTGTCTTTTTATCCATATCAATAGCAAGGATTGCATTCGCTAGCGTTGCTGTATGCGCATCAGGGCAAGCTTTGGTCAAGTCTTCTGGTAGGGGCCTGTGTCTGTCACAAAGATAATTATGCAGAATGTTGGATCATGCCGGTAGACCGTTTATCAATGTTTTGAATTAAAGCGTAATCGAGTTCGAGCGAATGAGCTTAGAGGGAGCAATGATCCATGCTTATGTAAGGGCAGAGAGATGTTTTAGAAGGAGAAGAAACAAGAATCCCTCCTTTGTATATACCCATGCTCCGTGCCGCCTGAAAGTATGCGATCTCTCTCAGTTGTAAATGAATTGCTTTGACAAAAGTATGCATCATTTTTCATTCAGAACAAATCAAGCAAGCAGCAGTTCGCTGACCCTTTCAATATTTTTGGCAGCAATAATTGAGTGTGTAGAGAGCAGGACACGCGAACAAAAACTAGTAAAAAAAAAAAAAAATAAATACTTTTTAACTGCAAGGAGTTATTAAACACGCCAAAACACGCATTAGCCAATATTTGATCTGAAAGATTTCTCATTTAGGTATAACCCTACAAATAAAACCATGCACAAATTTGCGTAAGATAGTCAAATGCTAACTTTTTATGAAACGCTACTAATGTTCCATTTTTCAGTCCTGGAGTGTTGGTAACAAGAAGATTTGAAGAAAACCCCAAAGAGTTTGTTCCGTAATATATAACCAAAAATGTCCACATAGCATTTCAGCATTTCCATTTGAAATACAGCTTAAAATTGTTGAAATCAAGAACCTCTTATTTGGTCTCCATATCATAATCACTCTGAGTTCATATAGGGAAGAGCGGCTTGAAGCATAAAAACATCAAAGCCAGTGGAATGCTAAGTATGTGTATTGTCATGCTATGAAACCTACGCATAAACAAGTTTGGCGATTTCACTCCCTCTCCAACACCTCCCGGATAATGGCGTTTATACTTGGCCTCTTTTCTTTCTTCCCTTCTCTCTTTTATTCTTCTTCTTCTTTTACCTAATTTTTTTTTCTTCTTGTTGTTGTTTTTCATCTCAGACTCAGTCTTCGATTCAAGCTTCCTTTATCTATAGGGAGTCACGTGTCTTATGCCTCATGACAAAAAAAAGTATTAGGGCCTATAATATAGTTATAAATCTATTTCCTGCAGTGCACGAAATTTCAAAATGCACATAACTGCATTTGATGTAATTCAAGACAGTGTTGGGTGTTTTAGTTGTGTAACCGCCTGGTGAGAAACTTTGACAACTATTTCATGTATAAATTATATGGCTCAGAATCTGTAATAGATACGAGACAGTGTCTTCTCAATGTTAAAAGTATTATAACGTCATTGGTGGATGCGGGGTGAATGCTGGAATTTAGTATTGTTTCCAATTATTGTTATGCATGACATCAAGGGAAAAATGCTCGAAAAAATCCTCCCATGTATACCTAGCAATATTTACGGGTTATGATTGGGGCTCATATTCAATTTACACCATGACATATACACAACAGCCATAAAACGGATAAAGGAACTTAAAATCACTGTTTGCCTGAAAGGAACATCCAATCAGACAAAGCAAACTTAATACGTTAACACATTTTGGTCACTCCCAAGCAACTAAACAGAATCGGGTGGCTTAAAATCCCTAAAAAAAAAAAAATAACATGTGTTTTGCTGAATATTTTCTCAATTATCATTGTCCAATTATAAATCAGCACCAGCACCGACCACTTTAAGAGGTATAAACTTATGATGCTAAAGTGATAATGATAATGATGATAGTAATGATCACGATGAAATCAATAATCTGAAATGGCAAGAATAGTTATAGTTCAGTTCAGTTCAGTTCAGTTCAATTCATTTTCATACCACAAATTTCTCAATGAAGGAATGTACATCAAATATGATAAAATGAGGTGAATCACAATATCCGGCTTGGATGCACAGTAAATTAATGTAAAAATATAAAACTCGCATGGCGGTCAATCTTTGTAAGTTTGGCTCTATAAATGCTGAAGAAATATGACGGAACCTAAGCAAGCTTGTTAGGCGTAGGTCCCGAGTTCTGAACAGAGTGTTTAAAAAAACAGATGAGGAGCACGGGTGCAACATAGGACCAAAATAAATTAAAAAAAAAATGAAAGGCAAAGGTATACCCGGGACAATAAAAGATTCTTCTCAGGTACAGATAGCGAAAACAAACAAATAGTACTATATAATGCCATGAGATTGTTTTTCTCTACTCATTTTATAAGTTCTTTGTAATAATAATAGTGATGATATCAGTAACAATCATGACATCATCATTTTTGTTGCTATTTTATTGTTATTATTATTATTATTATCATTATTATTATTATTATTATTATTATTATTATTATTATTATCATTGTTATTATTATTATTATCATTTTTTTTATCATTATTATTGTCCTTGTTATCATTGTTCGTTGCTAACTATTATTTTGTCACATTACTGATTATAAACATTTCCATTATTTTCATATCATTACACTATTAATGAGAGGAGAAGATGTAAGAGAAGAGTACAACTCCATAGCCTGTCTATTAATGCGAAGATGACAGCTTCATACAAAATGTGCAGGCAGTTCAAGTGTTATTCTGACAATGAACGTAATTACACTTGTATAAATACAGGACAAACGTCACAATACAAAAAATAATCAACATGACCGATCTTAGAGATATGCTTTCTTGAGGACTGTGCGTAGAGTAGTTGACTTTAAAAGAATAAAGACTTATCGCAAAAGATAACCAGAGTGTGCATGGTACTAAGTGGTGAGATCCTTCAACCACACACTATCATCTCTAAAAACAGCAACAACAACACCACAGGCATTACGATAATTATTAAAATGCAATTAAGGTTATGACAAATATACTTCACTCACATAACTGTGGGCGTATATAGAGTGAAACATTGTTGTTGTTGTTGTTTTGCTGAAAGGGACAACGACCGTCATGACTTTGTGATGTAAAGTCTTTTTGTTACAATCATCATTTCTCATGTCCCATTAATGCAATCATTGTTCCTGAGCTCAAAAAACTCAGTTTTGTAGGTGAAGTGCTACTCTGTGAACATGTTCAGTTTGCCGCCTATATAGAAAAAATTTTACAAAATGTTGAATAGTTCCGTTTTAAAGGAATATTACTATCACAAAACATACAGTGATCAATCTTTAACGTTTCATGCATATTTTCATAAAATTTGTAGCAACATCTATTGCAAACTATCGATGGGGAAATCATGTCATCATTTTCTGACAATTTTCACATTTGTTTATACTGTCTCTAACCAGAAATGTCATGAAATCATTGTTGTGTGTATGTGTGTCTTTATGAAGTGATCTCACCTTCATTGCTCTTTAGAAAATAATCATTGTTACGTCATTACACTTGTGTGATACTTCCAAGTTGATATAAATGTATATATTTTTTTTTTAATCTATATTATTTTTATCTTGTCTTTCATTCAAGAAATTGATTTAGATTAGCAATTACAGACAATCAGTGGATGATTTTGAGTTGGCATCATTACTTTCATAATCTTATCTATGTGTCTTATCGCTGTTTTGTATAAGGCCTTCAAACAACACAGGCCTACAACAATATCTGAAATTTTGAAAAAAAAAACCCACACACACACACACATTTTACGTCGTGTATGATTTTGAAGAAATTTCAATAACCATTCTAGCTCTTCCATAAGAATAAGAATTTACTCTAATCATCACTGAAGTCTCAATTGATGTTACAACGTTTAACTTTAAAAAATCAGATGACATCTTATGATTAAGTTGGAGTGACATTGCATGTCGAAGATTGAACTTGAAAATTATACTTAACCAATACCGAAAAATCTAATAAGATTTAATGATCCACCAATGAAGCTAATATGCTTGGCCTTTATTTTTTAGAATGGTGAAGAAGTAAAAGTCTGAAAATGTGACGTGTTTCCGAGGTTGTTTTTCTCCAGTTCCAGCTTTCAACAATGAAACATCGAAAACGAATTATCACGTATACAGAAGCCTATACGCGGCTGTTGTCGGAGTAAAACTACCTGAAAACAATACCATTAAACAAGTTGTTATGTCCATGAATAACTGCAGGAAATATTATTTGCTATTGGAAGCGCTTCTCCTGTTGAACTTTGTCTATTTTGATTTATGTGCCTTTGTTTGTTTTTTTTTCTACTGCTGTAGTAGTAGAAATATTATAATGCATATACTGATTATACAGATAAATATAGAATAAACAATGAAATCATGAGAAAGAACAACACAGTTATCTTCACAATTGGGGTGGGATGAGGTGCTTGGGATTCGGGCCTACTTACAGACATCAAGAAAGCGCTGAAAGTCCTAAAGTGATAAAATAATATCAATGATAAGACAAAAGAGACTTTAATCACCCTTATTCACCCCCAGATAATAGAGACTATAAGATTTGTCTTCGTGTCATTCAAGGTCTGAGTTACTTGTATGTTGAACCTGTGCATCCTCAAGTTGATAAATAAATCAGATCGGCTACAATGATCTGAAACCATTCGACGTCTTTCTTTTTTATTTAGATCTTGAACATTACAAAATTTTGACAGTGAAGACGTGATTGTGTGTGTTTGCGTTTCCGTTTAGCAAAATCTTCGACTGTAAGGGAGACTGAACAACTCAACTCAATCAACACTGATCAAAACTTTAACAGAAAATGATGTCGAATCAAAATAATGCACACGATTGGGTTTTTGTAATATAGGACTCTACACTTAGCATAACCACAAATGAATGAATAAGTACACTTCAAACATTTGTTTAAAAAAAAAATAATTGAAAATATATGACTTGGATCTTCTCCATACTGGATCTTTGGTTTCAAACCTACATGAATGAATCTCCAACTGCCCTAAGGTTCGGCTTTTTCGGTTACAGTTCGTTATTCCGAAGGTTCGTTAATCCGAAAATGAAACAAAGCTCGTTAGTCCGAAGGTTCGTTACGGACCCTATTTCATTGTAGGATCAACGAACCTTCGGAATAACGAACCCTACTTCATTTTCGGATAAACGAGCCTCCGGAATAGCGAACCCTATTTATTATTCATGGTTTATTGAAATCGTGACTCGCAGCAATTTGGATTGCTGATTGTTCACAATTGTACATAAAAGACGTGATGCTTACATATAAATATAACAAAACTGTTTGTACTGCAGATATAAACATAAAACTGCAATTCTTTATACATACACGGTAAAATGCATAAAATGTAATTCCGATACTTTGCTACGAGTAAAATGCCTCTTGATGCATTTCAAACAGCTGCTAAGGTGCTTAAAGAGTGTGTCTTTAAACATCACGTGTGAATAATGTGTATGCGGTTATATGTGTGTGCATTTAACGTGTGTGCATTTAGCATGTGTGTTTTTAAGCGTATTATGATTTGTTTGTTCATTACTGAATTGCTCCCATTTGTACTCGAGGAACATGCATAGACCTACACAAAAACGTAACAAAACCGTCTTTTACTATACAACAAATACAATCACAAAAACACTACCTTGCATATATAAAACCAAATTATTCAGAATATATTGTATATAAAATTCCGATTCTTACTACAAGGAAATAACCTCTTGCTGTATATCAAACATATTATGTTGAGGCGCTTGAGGGGTGTGTCTGTAAACATGTGTGTGTATAATGTGTGTTGGTGTGGGTGTGTGTATAATGTGTATGTGTATGTGCTTGTGGGCGTGTGTATGTGTGTGTGTATGTGAGTATATGCGTGAGTTGTGTGTATGTGTGTGTGTGTTGTGCTTTTGTATGAATAAAATTAGAGTTATGAGAGCTGACACAGTAGGCTCAATAACGAGACAAAAAATTAACATCTATAATTATACACCATAAAATTACATCAATGAAAATATACGAGTTCCCCGGGATAGCAATCGATTTACAAATAATACATAATCACTCGTTACTTTTAAAGATGCATTTAAGATAAATAAATAAATTTAACTTTCAATGTTATTATTGTCACAACAAATAATCACTGTGAAATATCTTAATATTGCACCGTTACAAATATTCATATGAGAAAAGAAAAGAAAAAACAACAACATGATCAATCGATTGAATCATGTGATGTGTGTGTGTTTGGAAACAGTAAAAACGAAAATGTTCAACAACGACAACAACAACAATCTTTGGAAGTATAGAACGGAATTGCCAGAAAAAAAAAACAAATTTCCAATTCTTACCACGAGGAAATTACCTCTAGGTGTATTACAAGCGTTCTGTTGAAGTGCTTGCAAAGGCATAGAATACTTGTACACGTATGATTATGTGTCTGTGTGCGTGTGTGTGTGTGTGTGTGTGTGTGTGTGTGTGTGTGTGTGTGTGTGTATGTGTGTATGTGTGTGTATGCGTGCGTTGTGTGTGTCTGTGAGTGTGTTGTGTGTGTGTGTGTGTGTGTGTGTGTGTGTGTGTGTGAGCGTGTGTGTGTGTGTGTGTGTGTTGTGTTTATGTATGAATGAAATTGCTGCCTAAGAGCTGAGACAGTAGGTTCAATAACGAGACAAAAGATTAACATCTACGCCATAAAATGATACCAGTGAAGGTATACGAATTCCCTGGGATAACAATCGATTTGCAAATAATACAAAATCACTTGTTACTATTGAAACCTGTCTTGAGTAGACTGTATAAAAAAGGCTTAACTTGTGTGGGGTAAAAATAATTCAATTTGGAATGTAATTATTGTCACAACAAATAATCACTGTGAAATATCTTAATATTACACCGTTACATATATTTATATAAAAAGACAACATCATCAATAGATTAGATCATGATTGTGATATGGGTACTCTTGGAAACAGTAAAAAACAAAAATGTAGACTGGGAAAGATGTAATTCAACCTGCTATACCTTGCCTGGTTTATAGCTTCACACACCGTTAGTATTGAGCAGCCTTATGATGTACGGAAGAGCACTTTTCCTGTATCGTTCCGTTTTACAGCGGACTTCTGAGTAATTTTCGGATTAACGAACCTTCGGAATAACGAACCTTAGGAATAGGCCTATTAAACGAACCTTCGGAATAATGCCACAAATGTTCGGATTAACGAACCCTTTTTCATTTTCAGATTATCAACGAACCTCTAGGTATAGGGAATTTGTGTGTTTCGGATTTACGAACCTTCGGAATATCGAACAGCACCCGCTTTTTCATTAAACATTCCTGTTCATAGCTTCTCCACTCTCCAGTTATTCCATATACCTGGTACACGCACCACCCTTGCACAAAACACTTATCTATTCTGGTCCTTAGCTTTGGAATTATTTGTCATTCGATACTAAATCTGCCCCCAGTTTATCTGTATTCAAGCATAGACTCTTAAAAACAAAAAATAAACTTGCAATCTACGTTGATTGATAATAATATGTGACCTTTACCCCTTTTCATATTGGCATCCTCGGATGTCATGCCAGACTCATCATTAATTCATAATCAATAATATGTGTATTATATGAATTCATTCAGTTATTACTACCTCCTAGGACATCAATCATATACCCCCGGTAGTGCCATTTAAGTTGCACGGTCTTCAATATCCTAAATCCCTCACATCTCTCCTAGAAATGAAGAAGTTGACTTAATTTATAATGAACTGTGACAACTAACGAAATTGTCGGCTTGTTTGCCGTTAAATCAAATATTTACATCAGGTCATTATTTATGTGTAATATAACCTGTAGCGTGAATACAGTCCTGCTTGTAGTCGGATAACTTGCTACTGCACAATGCTGTAACTGTCACTGATCTCTTGTCACCCCCCCCCCCCCTTTTGCAGGTACAGGACGGTGTACTCCGTTTTTCTTCCTTTCCCACTTTGTCTCTCTTTCCTAGGTCTTCTGAAATACATCACTCTCATTTAATGTTATTAACCTACATTCTATATTCTTTAAAACTTTGTTCAACACAAACTATACTTTATCCATATCACTCATAACATTCAATGTAGGCCTATAAATAAAACCTGCTTCAATTTTGTGACTGATATATATCATTATAATTATTATACATGTTCACATGACGTGCATCCTTTTGAAATGCTAATAAACTGAAATACTCCGTAGGCCTACTAAAATACATAGGAGCAATTTACTGCAACCCAAGAGTTTGACAAAGAATAAACTTTGACTGAAACTGAGTTGCCGCCATCTGCCGTTCATTGCGGGTTAGGCAAGTCACCCAAATGAAATGTGATTCGCGTTCGTCTTCTCCGATGTCGATTCGTAGCAGTATTCTATGCACTGTCATTCATCAGTTCATTCATTCATTCCTGTGTGCCACCGGTGGCTATAGAACAGACAGAAGCTTATTTCGAAATTTGTCAAGCTGGATCAGCATTTATCAACGAAATGGTAAGCAACTGAATAACCCTCACAATAAGTAAAAAAAGGTTTATCGTACGTACAACAGACTTATTATGGTGGTTCCAAGCAATCGGATCAAATGGGAGGGTCTTCGTGTCTGGTGTAGTCCGACATGTTGAAATTTGTGTTTCTTGCACAGACCCATATAAAATGAGAATACCTTGGCAGCTCGACGCCCGTCTTTTCAATTTACCCGAACTCGAAGCAAAGCCAGCAATTGTGCACAGGTAGTTGTTAATCTGCAAAAGACAAATACTAGTAGCAAAAGGGAAGTATCTATCATGCAAAGAAAGTGCATGATCTGCAGAATATATTCTGATATTTGGCCATCTTCTTGCATGTTGCTAGCAATTAATTACTACCACCATACACCAGTGCCGTGGTGCACCAGCTGGCAGTAGGTCGGGTATTTGGCTGCCTGTATTGGTGTAAATTTTCTATGCTATGGCTATGCCTATTTTTTATTTTTATTTTTTTTGTATAGCGGCCCCCCCCCCCCCAAAAAAAAAGAATATGTGCTGTGGATGATATGAGGCTTTTTAGATAGGGGTTGATTCGGCCTAGTGCTGTGGTAAATGGAAATGCGGTCTGTTATTGTTGCGTCAATGCGTTGAGGCGCGTTGTGTCCGTGCCAATGGCGCAGTGTGTGTGTGGTTGGCATGGGCACAATGCAACTTTTATTTTCATGGGATAAGATGACGCAGATTTAATTGATTCTTGACTTTGACTTTTTGACTTGTGAGACAAATGGACATGGACATAGTCTCTGCGAGCTCTTTGATGTTGAATAATCAAAATAGAATTTGTTATTCTGTATAGATGCATTTTGACATGTACGCATGAGGATTTTATTAATTTTTTCCACTATTTCTACCTATATAAATGTGTTTTGTAACAAAATATATTTTCTTCTCATTTTTTTTTTCAATATATCGGGGGGGGGGGGGGGGTACAAAAGGAACTCTTCCCAAAATGGAAAGAGTTAATTGTTAGCTCTAATGTAAACGTAACCATCAAAATCACATACGATATTGTTAGTCCCACCTATGTGAAATGAAGTTGGTGAGTAAATTATCACTATTATTACATTTTTGGAGGATTTTATTAATTTTTCCACTATTTCTACCTATATAAATGTGTTTTGTAACAAAATATATTTTCTTCTCATTTTTTTTCTTCAATTTATCGGGGGGGGGGGGGGGTACAAAAGGAACTCTTCCCACTGTCAGCTTCATCATTAATCCAGCTTACATGTACAACAGTGCAGTGCAGCCCTTTCTTCTCTTCTTCCTCTTTGTCTCCTTTCTCTTGTTGTTTGTTGATGATCCGAGAAGATCTGGAAGATGGCTGGATAGCCCATGATCATATTAAGCTGGTCTCCCATAGGGTCCAGTTGGATGTGAGGTGGGACCACTTCATCGGGTTAAACACCCTGCTCTTTGCGATGAATGAATGAAGTGGGATCTTTTACGTGCATGAGTTGTTGCTCTCTCATACACGGGACCTCCATTTTATGTCCTATCCGAGGGACAGAGTGTTTTGCCTCTTGCTAGAGGGGACGGTATGCTTACACACAACATTGCTCAGTCCAGACTCGGGTTCCAACCCGGGCCGCGTGATCGTGAGGCAGATGCGCTACCGACTGAGCCAACTCTCCTCCTCTCCCTCTTCCTCCTCCTTCCTCTCTTCTTCCTCCATTGATCTCCTTCGTCCATGAACCTTGAGTTGAAGAAGTAATGTTAGGTGTCTTCTCTTCCAAAAGTAGAAGACACTACAAAATACTGCTTCTTCTCCTTCTTCTACATCTTCATATCCTCTTTCTTAATACCATACATGCATTCATGATATTTTACCAAAATATTTTGTTAGGTTGGCCTGGTGAATGAAAATCACATGCACATGATGTCTTGTTTGTGATAGTACAGCAATACTATGTAAACTTGCAGATAGCGTAGTAATTTTCGATGCAGTTGTTGTTAGTTGAATGAATTGAAGCTTATATATTTAGCATCATACAACTATTACAAGTGTAGCAGTTTCAATGCACTAGTATTATTATGACTGTTAAAAACATGCAATAAATCATTCTCCCTCTGCATTTGAATATCACAAGGAGACTTAATATCTAACTCTCCATCAAGATATCTGACAAATTTCCATACTGACATATCTACATTTTTATGTTGATTGTAACATCGTTCAATAATTGCAACATTGAAGAAATTCAATGAAAATGTCAGAATCTGTGTGACTCAGACTATTGTTGTTACTTTGATAGTTTCCATCAGTATATTATAAACCTAAACCATAGATGAGGGGTCGGTGCTCTCTGACTCTTCCACAGACGACACACGAGAAATTCAGTGTGGTCTGTTTGGCAAATGTGAGAATGAGATGCAGAGTGAATTAGAAGAACTGAATGATGATTGACAGTTTCTCACTATCTTTTTTCTCCAAGCATGGACGGTTAAAAGTGAAGACAACAGCAGAGCAACAGGAGGCAAAGAGGAAGGAGAGAGAAAAGAAACTCAAGCTCTTTACTGCTGGCACAAACAAAGTCTTTGAGAAGGTTTGTGGTGTAGTATGTTTTGTTTTTTGTTTTTATAAATTTTACTTGCACACAGGACATTCTCTCGCAAATGATGGATACGTGTACATATACCTGTTGTATTTTGAAATATAATGTTACTATACTTCAATCTATTGTCGCAGTGTTGTGATTTACAAATGCATTTTGATGTCATTCAGGAGTACATAATTCCCCGCATCATAGCACAAAACAAATTTGGGAAAAAAAAATCTGGAAATAAAGGTGAAACCATTGTGTTTTGTACTAATTGAAATAATTTCTGGCTGATGTTTTCCTAACATTTTCAAATTGTTGTGATTTTTTATACCTAAAAGTACTTGGTGCTCGCTTAGTACCTCCCAGGCTATTTATTTATACTCTAGATACTATTGAGCCTCAAATATGCAAGCAAGAAATTGTTACTTTTTCGATGATTAAGAATCAATTTACCGGGCAAAGTGAAGTTGCTTGTTGAAATATTTTTCACTTTTTGTATTTCATTGAGCTAAATATATGAAAATGAGCGAGCAGATTTTTGTGTGTAACACTTCTGCCCCACACAGAGAAAGAACAAAGAGTTTGACGGGGAAATTCTCGAGGTGTCAGCCCAACTTCTGTCTGCAAATCCAGACTTTTACACTCTGTGGAATGTCAGGAAAGAAACCTTGGAAGCATTTCAGCAGACTAAGTAAGCACTCACATTCTCAGTCCAAATATTCTGGTTCTGATGTTTATGCCACATTTTTATATTGGTAGAACAGCAAATGACTTATTTAAATGTGAACATGGTGGTAGCCAACAAGTCATTCCGTTCTGTAACATCATGTTTGTTTGTTTTTGTTTTTGTTTTTTTCTCAGGGTATGTGCAAAATTAATTGGCCTTTGAGAAAATGTGAAATCTATGAGATATTTAAACAGAAAGCTGCCTTTTGATACAATGGGAAATCAACAGTGAAGCTCATAGGCTGAACCATTGGGTTGTTTTGTGGCGTCTGGTTTCAGTACGCACTTTTATTGATTTTGTTTATGTGCTTTTCACATGTTTTTCCTGGGGAATAATTTTTCTATTTATGATGTGGTATGTTCCGCCGTGCAAAGGGTAATGGATTCACGCCGGCAGAGAAGTACGTTTCAAATGTCTACATCCAATTTGTCAGATGATGAAATCTGCTTATGATATTCATAAATTCATTCATTGATGACATTGATAATTTTATTGACATTGATTTCTAGAAGTGAAGATGAGATGCAGGAGATCTTTAGCAAGGAGCTTGGCTTCATCGAGGCATGCCTCCGGGTCAACCCAAAGTCCTATGGGGCGTGGCACCACCGTTGCTGGGTGATGGACCACAGCCCACATCCAGACTGGAAGCAAGAGCTTAAGCTCTGCACCATGTACCTGGAATATGACGAAAGGAACTGTGAGTCTTGATGATGCTTTCATGTTGCTCCTTACAATTGTACCTTTTTTGTGCCCCCCCCCCCCCAAATCTGGGGGAAGATTTTTTTATGTTCTATGAACAACTAAAAGATTGGTTATATCCTGTTTATGGTTTTAAAAGTTTTTATTCACCTATGCACATGCCAAGTATTTGTATTCCTACTGTGGACAGAAAAATGTAATCAGAGAAGAATTGCATGTTATTTCATCTAAATGAAAAACAACAATACACAAACAAACAAAAAATGCTCTCAAAGTTTCAATGGAAATAGGTGGAAAATATCTCTTCTCTCAATAGGTTCCTTTCACTGTTAGACTGTCTTGATGAGTTACTTATTTTATTACATTCACTGTTAGATTATTTAAAACCGTTGAAGACGAGTCCTGAGAGTACTCAGGCAGGTGTCTATGGGAAATGCGTGTTATAGCAAAATAAGCCTATCATCAATGGGTTAATGTGCCTTTCATTTGATTGCTTCACGATTAAACTCTGTTGATAACTTACTCCTTTGAAAACGTTCACTGTGTTAATGAGTCAGACTGCGATGATAATAATTAAGCTGTGAACTAAAGTTTTGCTTTACCACAATACTGGATTTTCAAAACAAACTCAGAGGTCTTTCCTCTTTGAAATGACCCCATGTGTGCAACATCCTTATTTTTGGTGTCCAGTCCACTGCTGGGACTACCGCAGGTTTGTTGTGGCCAGGTCGAAGGTCCCTCCGTCAGACGAGCTCCAGTTCACTGCCACCAAGATCAGCTCCAACTTCTCCAACTATTCCTCCTGGCACTACAGGAGCAAGCTCCTGCCCCTTCTCCACCCGGACCAGGAGAGGAAAGGTCGGCTCCAGGAAGATGTACTCCTACAAGGTGAGGCTGTAGAGATTTTTTTTTTCCTTCTTAGCAGATCTCTGTTTTAGTTTGTACATTGCTGTAAGTAAGGGGTCTAGGGCAAATACCCCCTGGACAATTACCCCAGACCCATCCCCTGACCCTAATCCTTATCCTTATCCTGAACCTAATCCTGACCCTAACCCCAAATCTGACCCTAACCCCAAATCTAACCCTACACCTAGCCCTAACCCTAATCTTTACTCTAACTTTATCACTAACCAGTATTTAGCCAGAGGGTAATTGTCCTCGTGCTCGGGGTAATTGCTCCAATACAAAGTTTACCGTAAGTATATGGTGATGAGTAAGCTGCCTGGGAAAGTAAACGGTCTGTGTAATAGGTGTGGTCTACAGACCTTCCTTCCTAAATCATACACCAGAAGCATCTGAGATTGATTGACGACACAATTTATCATGAATTTCTAAATGTCTTCTTTCCAGCCTGTAGCATTTTATGCTTAGGCCCTATATTGTTGTACATTTGTTATGCTGCAGTTACTCTTAAAATGCACTCAGCACTGACACTGATTTGACTGCTGTGGTCAATTGTGGATGGATAGAAAGAAAAAAAATGCCTCCATCAAGGAAAGAAATATATTGATCTGCATTTTCAAAATTAGTGGAAATATTGAACAGCAAACAAGGTTACTGGTTGTATCAGCTCATCCATAAGTTTCTTTTGACATCAGTGAGTTTTTGAAATTATTTGTATGTTGCAGCTGTCTTGTTCATTTCTTGCTCAACCAAGAAGCTTGTGTGTGTGAAAAGAAGAAGAGGTGCAGATGCATTTCATGTTGTTTGAATTTGTTTCCTTATCTCTGTATCGTGTGGTATCTTTCTTTCTCCTTGTGTAGAGTACGACCTAGTCCAGAATGCATTCTTCACGGATCCTAATGATCAGAGTGCTTGGTTCTATCACAGATGGCTGCTGGGGAGAGGTAAGTTGGTTTATTTGATGCAATATGTACAGTTAAACTCGCCTAAGTCGACATCGCATATGTCGAATAATCGCGCAAGTCGATGATTTTAAAAAGTCCCGATTTTTCCCCATTGACTTACGTGTATTAATTCACTCACAAGTCGAATTTTGTAAGTCGAATACTCGCCTAAGTCGATGAAATTCTAAGAACACTTTCACGGAAAAACCATTAAATTCACTGTGCCTAAGTCGAATAAGATTTTATTGTGCAATAAATCACTGTCAAAATCACGAGACGCCAGTTTTTGTTTACATAAGAACTAGCCCGACCAGACAGGCGACAAAAAAATGATCTAAAGTATCAAAATTCAAAGCGATCGCATGCGATTGTTGAACTCTCTTCGTGTTTGGAGGTCCGCTGGTCCAGCCCTGTCGCGCTAGCGCTACGTACGTACAGCGACTCGGCTGTTGTGCGTACAGCGGCTGGGCTGTGTATAGTCTGTGTATGTTTGCAGTCTGCGCTGTGCAGTGGATGGATGAAGCTGCTGAGTTTTCAAAGCGGAAAGAAGGGGGAAAGTTACGGGCACGGGTAAATCAGAATTACACCTCTACATGCATTTCAAGCCACGGTATGGTAAACTGGAATTAATCACTGCTCAAGTATCGTTCATATTCACTTCCCCAAGGTTTAATAAGGGTGTAAAGTAATCGGACCTGTGCCAATGCTAATGCACTGTCCATGCAAAGTTAGCCGCGACCCTGCCGGGCGACCCGTGCTGCGGCACACCACCTCTCCAGCTCTCGGCTCCAGAGTAGACAACATACATACGTACATTTATACATAATGTACGTGTGGTTTAACTGATGTTAAGTCGATTTTTTTCGACTTAGGCACAAGTCGAAAATCGCCTAAGTCGATGTGTTTTGCTCAGTCCCGAGAAGATCGACTTATGCGAGTTTAACTGTAGTGTAAAATCCTGCAGCAATATAATATGTGTTTAGAAAGAGAACTATGAAACCCATTAGTACTGTAAACATGATTTATATGTACATGTATGTAGTGTCATTTTGATACAGGCACCAAAGATGTCATAACCTAGTAGAATTAAAAGATTGTTCCATATTGTAAGAGGCACTTTCTTATGCAAAAAAAAACAACAAAACCCTTCCCGTATATATACTTCTGTTATAACTGGCATCTCTAGAATTGCATTTCATGCTCTCATATGGTAATTATCTTGATATTAATGCAGAGCTCAGAGAATTGCAGTGAAATGCACTGGTGCATTGTTTTATTACTAAGTTGTCTGTTTCATAACTTAATTGATTCATGAATACATATGACCTGTGGATTTGTAAGACTAATCCAGTCAATTGTGTATCTTTTATAGTATTTGTGATGATTTCACTCAATTCATATAATAATGAATAATATCAATAATCAATAGTTTCTTTTCATGAGATTTGATAATCATGCGTACTATCAGTATTTGTTCTTTTTTTATTTTAGGTGAGAAACCAATGTCAATACAAACACTTTGCATCAACCGTCCCTTGAACCAACTCATGGCCACCTTCTCTAGACCGGTAAACCTCCACTCAGGACATCAAAGAGCAGAGGTCCTTGTCAATGGGGGCGTGGTCCAGGGCAAGTGGAAGAACTCAAGGGGTACAACCAACCACTCCATCATGTGGGTATCCTTTATCCAGAAGAGTGAAAGTTTCTGAACATCGTCAGTTATCTTCTATCATGTGTAGGAATAGAGATACAGTGTACTCACGTTATAACGAATTTGATTATAACAAAATTCCTGTTAAAACGAAGAAAAAATTCAGGTCACAACATTATCTGCTGTATGCATTTTCATTGTTTGTTTGTTCGGTTGTAATGAAATTTCGATATATAGCGAAACAAAACTGCAGGTCCTGTGGACTTCTCTATAATGGGAGTCCACTTTGTTGTGACTCTTTATTAACTGATAAAAAGAGATTGGTTAACACCACAAAGTCTATTCTTCATATTGCATTCTTTTGTTTCTTTCAGTTTATGCATGAAGTATCACTGGGTAAGTCATTGTTTCATCATAATTTGTTAGAGCAAAGGGGACGACTTTCTTGGACATTCCAGCTACTGAACTTTGTGTTATAGGGAACCATGTGTGTGTCACGTTGATTAATTCAATACAAGGACAAAGAAAGCCCTTAATTGCTTGCAAAATTACGTCAAATCATAGCACTTCTATACAGTTTTACCACACAACGTAAACAATGTGAATAGGAATAACCATAGCTCGTGATCATGATGCCGTGAATTTGCCACCCATGTGGTATCAATTAGTAGAAAGCGTTATGTGCACTATGGAGTTCTGAGCGAGAGCAAGTCAAGCATGTAACAGTGATGCATAAGAAGTAATATGCAAGAGATTTTTCTGCATAATGTTAGAATTCAGTCTAGAATAGTAACACTATTTGCATCATCAGTGTCTCTAGAGATGGAAATATGTTGTCATACTGTAAAAGTTGGAACTCCTTGACTTGATGTTTCCACTGTACTTCAGATATTTGAATTGAGTGAAAATGTTCTACATGATGCAGAGACTGTTGAAGTGAAGCTAGATGGGAATGTAAGCAGAACGTGTCAGTTGAGCAAAGGTAAGAGAACCTTCCAGAAAAGTGCAGTAAGCTTTGGATGCATTACATCTGCAGGGAGGGCAGATTGTGGAAAATATGTCAGAATGCATGAGACACAAAAGATCAACCTGATGCACTTTCTATGTCATGAAATTACTGTCCGATGCAAGACTATACTAATCACACAATAATGGTATTTGGGATATTGAAAGTGGATGTGAATAGTTGAACTGAACAGTGATAGCTTTCATATTCTTCCATATGGATGGACACATTTGCATCCCTTACCTGTAATATTTCCATAATTATGTCAAATGTTATATTAATCAAGATGGTTATTATGATCCAAGTGTCTTTCAATTAGTAGGTTTTGTATGCATTCACTGTGGTGTACATCCCTGTAACATACAATTGTACTTTCTACTTAAATGTACATTGTGTTTGAATAGGGACTGCCAGACTAGTGAAGGAAAGTCTTGAAGAGAAAGTTCAGGAAGCTCCTGTAATCTTAAATATTGTTACAATTATTTCTGTCCTCAAATTATTTTGCATAGCACTTTAAGACACTGAAAAAAAAAGACTTGTAGTGGTGACCGGCCAGCTACAATTATTGAGGAAACTATCCTGAAGCATTTCCTACCTTTGACTGGCGTGTTACTCCGCTCCAGCTAGGTGGAAATTTTGTCGCCCAAGGCCCAAGGAACATGTACATTGTATGTCTTGTTTCATTGGGCTCGTACAGTTTTCTCTCGAGGCACGGCAGGTTTGCGCCCTCGGAAACCGAGGGCAGTCCGACGGTCGTCGAGTCGGTCCGAGTAAGTCCGAGTCAGTCCGAAGTCGCTCCCCACTACAGACTCCACTGGCATGACTCCCACAGTATCCTTCAATATTCTGTTCTTTTCAGTTTGTTTGCCATCCTCACTTTGTACATGTACACTCAAACTTGTCTATAGCAACCATCGTCTATAGTGACCACCTGCTGTATGCGACCACTAAACACAATATCCCCCAGGAGAAAAGCCATGTTAACGACCCTGTCTACAGTGGGCGCCTGTCTACAATGGCCACTTTTTATCATCTCCCTTGGGTGGCCATTATAAACAGGTTTGGCTGCATCAAAAGTATTAAACAGTTCAAGTGCTCAATACATGTCAAGGACTTTGTCAGTGGGAGATATGATTGCATTGATTAGAATCCTTTTGGAAAGGATTGAAGTCACACTTGTAAACAATTGAATATTGTTAACAATTAAACAATACAATTAAACAATACAAATATTGAAGTCACACTTGTAACAACACATTGGGAGTTTTATCATGCTGAAAGATGCGACTGTCTGTTCATCATCAGATGTTCTGGAGGGCTGGAGCAGGGAGGAGCAGGAGGCTAGGAGTCTGTTCACCGCTGAGCTCAGCGATGAGAAGTCTGAGCTTCTCAAGTCAGAGCTGGAGTCTTGCCAACAGCTCCAGGAACTGGAGCCAGAGAATAAATGTAAGCTGTTGATCCATAGTCCTACTCATTGGCTCAAGTTTAAGGATTGGGTACCCTTAAGTGCATGCTGTAGGCCTTAAGTTTTTGTTTGTTTGCGTGTTTGTTTGTTTAAAATATATCTCAAGGTCTTTGTATCTGTATATATGTCAGTTTAATGATCTTTTCTGTCTGTCTGTGTATGCATGTGTGTCTGTGTGTTTTGTGAATCTCAACATCTTTCTCTATCAGTTTTTAGCATCTCCTTGTCCCTCCATCTCTCAACTTGTCTTTCTGTCTGTCCGTCACTTGGTATGTCTCACTCTGTCCGTTGGTCTGCCTGTATGTCTGTCCTGATATAATGCCTGTCTGTTCTATTTGTATTTCAGTCTGTCTGTATGTCTGTCTTTCTATCTGAAGGTCAAAAGACAGGGCTGCAAATGACAACCCCTGGTGTAGAGGTGTGCATAGAATGTGAATGTGTCAGTAAAGTAACCTATTAAATCTATGAAACAAATCCACAGGTGAGGAACTTTAATGGATATCCATGATTAATGGTCATTATATGGAATGAAACAGCAATTACTATTTAAAGTGAAATGAAATAAGAGATAACATACTGTTTTTTGCTTGTATGAAGTGATACCTCTAGAGCACCACTGAGTTTCTAGCTTTTTTTCACAAAACATATCTGCATTTTACCTCAGGGTGTCTCCTGACCATCATTCTCCTCATGAGGGCGGTAGACCCACTGAAACACGAGGCAGAGATGCTCCGTTACTTCCAGACGATCCTCACCCAGGATCCCTACCGCCAGAACTACTTCCGGGACCTCCGCAGCAAGTTTGTCATGGAGAACGCCATCATGAGGCACCTCCAGGGGTCAACGCAGAGGTCGCTGGACTTGTCCGGAAAGGTGAGCTTGTCCTTTTTGATTTGCCATGGGATTACTGTATAAGCTGTTATTTTTGCGAGGGTATAATTTTCCTGAATTTTGAGAATCACAGTTGGATCTTGAATTTAACAACATGCGAAAATGTCTCCATGCGCTTTGTTAATAGAGCATTTATGAAGAGTTGGTGTCGATTTGCAAACACAAAATTTTGAGAAAATGTCTATGACCTCATCATTCCTGTGAAAATATCTGTATGCAAAAATAACACCGTATACAGTACTTTTGAGTTAGTCTAAAATGTTTCATGTGAGAGAGGATTAAATGTAATGTAAAGGCAGATGACAAACAGACAGATAGACTGAAGCAATGATAAACTTACAGATAGAGTGTTAGATTCTTTACATTCAATGTAACATACTCTTCTACAGTCTTGTCAGCTAAAGTTTGTAAGCATTGACACTATTGTGCTAATTGCTGTTCATTTGTTATCTAACTTGCCTACAAACACACAGATGATTACTCAAAAGAGAGATGCCTAGGAGTAGTAGAATAACGAGACAGGACATCTCATGTTTTTACTGGTAAACACCATAGTCATGACTAATAGAGACATTGATAGAATGATAGCCATGTCTGTATCATGTGAAAATTTTAAACAGCAAGCACTTGAGAAGTAAAAAAGAACATCTTACCCATTCTGGTGTTCATATTCTGCTTGATTCCTAATGGGTACTTTGAAATTCCACATGGTCATTGTCAAAGTGTTCATCGTTTACCCTCATTAAAGCATTAAGATTATCTTTCCCTTCTCATTAAAGGACAAGTTCACCTTCATAAACATAAGGATTGAGAGAATGTACCAATATTAGTAGAACATATCATTGAAAGTTTGAGGAAAATCAGACAATTCATTCAAAAATTATGAATTTTTGAAGTTTTTGTGCAGTCACCGCTGGATGAGAAGACTACTGCAACGTATGATGTCACATGAGTACAACAATATAAGGAAAATATAGAGAGAATTTCACAAAATTTAATCTTTTGAAAAAAGTACACATTCCCTTGACTTGTTACTGACATATGTTATAGGTAATATTATTCCCCCTGCCTTTAGAAAGAGGCAAGTCAAGTGCTCTTTTATTACGAGTAGAAAGTGAAAATATGTTGAATTTTCTTTACATTTTCTTTATACTGTTGTATGCATATGACATCACAAGCTGTAGTAGTCTCCTCATCCACCAGTTCCAACACAAAGATTGTTAAAATTCATAACTTTTGCATTGATTGTCTAATTTTCCTCAAACTTTCGCATTGATTGTCTAATTTTCCTCAAACTTTCGCATTGATTGTCTAATTTTCCTCAAACTTTCACTGATGTGTTCTACTATAATATTACTGCATTCTCTCAATCCTTATGTTTATGACGGTGAACTTGTCCTTTAAACTGTATCTCTCCTTCCAATGTGATCTCCCGATTTCCAGGAATTGTCCACTCTCCATCATCTTCATCACTTGTCCAGCCTACAGAGCCTTGACGTCTCCAACAACCAGCTTGCCTCCCTCTCTGGTGCCGATCAGCTCTTCTGCGTGAGCAGCCTGGTTGCCGATGGCAACCGTCTCCAGGACATCTCCCACCTGGCCAACCTTCCACTCTTAGAGAGTCTGTCTCTGAAAGACAATCGTATCCTCTTTTTCGATTTCCTCTCTTTTGCTGTTTTTATGGGGATAAGCATATTTAAACACATTTAGATGGCTTATACAGGTCTGGACACTAATTTTTTCTACTGGTCTGACAGACAGGTTGGACCAGTAGATACCCAGTTTTCCCATGTTTTACTGGTCCATTCCTGAAAAAATTACTGGTCCAACAGTGATTGTACTGGTCAGGGACTGTCGGATCAGTGTCAGTGTGCAGTGTTGGTTTTATACATATATTTTGTAAGACAGAAAGCCACATCAGCTCCTGATATGTAATGGTGTACAGGCTTTTTTCATATTCACACAAGTTTCTAGATGTTTTTCGATATGTCTCATTGCCCCCGTGGGAAAGTTATATCAGTCCCTGATAAGCAATACAGTACAGGTTTTTCTCTGATTGGATTGAAATAACCATCAGTAATATCTATTTTATGGGTATTATTTTGCTCCACCATTAGTGATATCTATTCTATGGGTATTATTTTGCTTCACCATTAGTGATATCTACGATCTATGGGTATTATTTTGTTTCTTAGTCCAGCATCCTATCTTAACCCTTTTTTAAGAGCGGGATGGATGGGGAGAAATCTTGTGGTTGAGTTCAGTTTTGAAGCAGCAGACATTACTCATAATGATGAGTCCCAAAACCATGAATAATTGATTGTTTCTTCAGCCATGTCCTTAAAATTTTTGTTGTTGTTGTTGTTGTTGTTGTTTTTTAAGTTGCTAGTCCAGTTGAAGTGTTTGTCCGGTGATGACAAAGAAACCAGATTCGTATGTGTATTGAAGCAATATAATGACTTTTTGCAACTAAGGTCTCATCGCAGATTTTCTGTTTATTTGTGTGTGTGTGTGTCATAGGTTGGTTGATGATTTCTTTATATCACACTCTTATACACTACTTGCCTTGTTGCCTTCTTGTATTGAACCACTTATCACATTATTAGACTTGTTAGAATAGAAGTGCAATATAATGAGGATGAATAAGTTATATTTTACTCTATCTGACAGTATTGAATATATTCCTTGACTGTTTATTCTCAGAAATATCCACCCTCGCGCAGTTGCAGTCACTGTCTTCGTGCACGGCGCTTCGCAGCCTGGACATGTCTAACAATGCAGTCTGTGAGGTGCCTGACTTCAGGTCAAAGGTCAAAGAGATCTTACCACAGATTACCACACTGAATGGGGTTACACTTTGATGTTTGCATCTCTGTATAAGTATGTGATGTTAAGCTGTTTCTTCTATGATAAGATAATGCCCTATAGATTTGATATATGGTGCGCCCCATTTCCATAATCAGTGGATTAAAAGAACCATGCAACTTTTTGGAGTAACTTGACATTGCAAGCAGATAATCATGGGCCAAAGGTATTGGAGTGTTATAATCTATTCGAAGTATCTACATATGGAATGATTATGCCTTGAGTTGAATGGTGTAATATTTGGTTTCAGTCTTGTGTTGTGACTGATACACTAATGGTGGTGTAAGATAATATAAGGCTTGGCATCCATATAACTGTCCTTCATCGTCTTCTTGGAATCTTTGTCTAGGGATTTGATACCTTTAAATTGCCTTTAAGAAATAGATAGCAGTAAAAACAAAAATAGAAACAAAACAAAACCCTTTTCTATAAAGGTGACATAATACATTGTAATATCAGTGTATTTATTTGACGGTTGTCAATGACATTTTTTGAGCACCAGTTCTAATTGAATGATGATGTAGTACCATAAATATATGTCTGTGTATGCGTGCATTAGTACTACACTTGATATCTAGAGATTTCTACAAAGCAAAAAGTGTTTTGCTTTATATGTTGTTTCTGCAACTCACTGTACCACAATACTCCCATAATGTTACACTACTTCTTGTCAACAGGCTTGTAGCAATTCCACATTTTGCCTCATTGCAAATCAAAGACATTCCATTTTGATTATTTAGTAGAGATATAAATTGCAATACATATTATTCATGTTTTGTCTTTTCTGCCTGGTGTATTCATTTCTAATGCTGTCATATGCATTTGCCCAAACACAACAATCAAGATTTCTAGAAGGAATCCCTTGTCAAGACTTCAGTAGACACACACAAAAAAATATTTGCTTTGTAAACTTTCCTGCAGCTATCCAGTAGCAGGTCATTCTCATCCTAGTTCTGATAGTAGGGAGCTTTAGATTTTGATGCGCGGATGCTTGAGAAGATGAGTGCGCTGGACGTTCTCCTCTCCCCTGCGTCGTGCTGAAAAATAGCTTTAGATTCGCAACGTATAAAAAATAAAATCGTACCCCCATATGATCAGTGCATGAAGTAGTTCTCTACGTTGCAAACTGTGCGGACGTAAAAATAGCCCAGTACACATAGTGAAAAACTCGGGCGACACAATCTAAAAATAGATCGACTTGACGCGCGCTTCTGTGCACACTCAGAACATGTTTTTTTTTCCCTCTGAACGTCCGCGCGTCTAAAATCTAAAGCTCCCTAGTAATGCAAGGGACCACATCTCACTGCCTTTACATGGCTTCCGTCTTCTCCTTATTAGAATGTCAGTTACATGCTTCCCTGTATTTCCTGCAAGGATGTGTAGTCCTGTACTATTGAAGGGATGGGGTTGTTTGAAGTCTGCATATTGTGTACCATGGAAGATGGAGGAGCTGGTGATAAAAAGTATTGGCTTGGCATTTGAAAGGAAGTTATTCTATGTTCTATGAGTGAATGTTAAATTGATGTCATGTGTGATAAATTATGTCTCATTTGTATCAAGGTCATACTAACTTTGAGCACACGTCACATCTATTGGCTATTAATGGAGCGTCAAGATGCTGTACATTTGTATGAAATTCTTCACAGCCAACTGCCATTATTGCCAGCCACATTTGAATATTTGGTACTTAAAGGTTCAAACTTTTTCTACAAAACATGGAGAATGAAACTGTCATAACTGAACACATGGTTAAAAAGAGAATTCTGCGTGCTAATCCAACTCCTGCTTCTTAGTTGAGGTACCAGAGTGTAGGCAGTGATGGTTATTTATCATGAAGTCAGAATATGTGTGTACAAGTTGTATAGTCATGCTTTGAATGAAATTATTTTGGTCCATCTAGAGATATGCAGCACAGATGCAGCTAAATCATGTGAACAAAAACATGTCTACTTTCTGAAGTCACAGATCACTGCATAGACAGCAAAAGCTCTGAAAGCAGTGAGTGATCATAAAAAAAATCTTCTCCTTTTTGTTATTGATGTAGTGTCTGTTTCCTACAGTGATCTGGAGCTGTACAAACTTATTTAATGTTAAGTGTAGAGACTTTAGGAGGCTGTGGACAAAGTAATGTGTAACTGTCAGTATGATGCAATAAATTATTGTATTAATCCAACGTGGTGCAGAATAAATGAACAATATCAGAATTGAAAACATTTGATATTTAGTTAGTTCTCTTTTTCTGTCCCCATCCTCACCATTCTTTTTTTTTCTTTTAGTAGCACACACACACACACACACACACACACAGACTACCCCTCCCACAAAATACAATACAGTCAACCTTGTTTAAGTCAACCTCGTGCAAGTTGAATAATTGCCTAAGTAGGTCTTTTCCAAGTTCTCTTCTCTTTACATTGAATTTCTGAAGTCAACGCTATTTCCTCAGTCTGAATAAATTCTACAAAAATAAGTGAACATGAGAACAAGATATTATGCTCTTCAATCGCACACTGCTCAATACCAAGGCATCACACTAAAAAGATTCAATCTACTGCAGCCAATGTGATAAAAGTATATACTCTTTGGTGTCCCTACCTGTTAATACAAGATATATTCACCATCTCAAAATCACAAAATGAAATATTGTACATGTCATTTTCATGTGAATATGATTGACAAATTCAACATGAGATGTCAAGTGGTGAGTGAGCCAAGTTTTTGCGGCTATGTAATGTGTATTCCTCCTACAATCAACACATACCCATCTACATCTCTTCACAGAAACAAAGAAATACAAACAGCAGACTGTAGAAATAATGAAAAAGTAAATTTATTTGGTAAACATGAAGCTGTACATGTATCATGGAGATACAAAATATCAAGTTTTGAAGCAAAAAACTTTCCTTTGCATAGTTTAAAATGAATACAAAAGCAGATAAACACAAATTTCATGATACATACCTCGCATAAGTTGAGCATAAGTTGACACAATCATAAAGTCCCAAATTTTTGCTCAGTTATTTTCTCTGAAATTCTTTGTGTAAAGTGAAATTTACCAGTCAACAAATCGCATTATGCTGACATGATTTCTTGGTCCCACTTGGGGAAAATCCTGAGTTAAATGTTCCGCAAGTCAACCGTTATTATCACATGGCTAGCAATGAAAGACAACAAGTGATCAATTAGCAGCAATGTGGTTCAAATCTCTGCGGTGTTCACTTGAACACACATGTACTTCTCAAGTGTATGTTTGTGTCAAATGCATGTTTGTGGGTCGAGTCTGACTGTTGAGATTGTTTTTTTCTTAGTTGACATCAATACCAGCAACAGTGATACTGCTGACTTAAGCCCGCTGCACACTATACGACTCGCGACTACACAACCATGAGACCCGGTCGTACAACCTGGCAATGCACATTTAACGATCAGACTACACAACTAGGCTTACGACCATTCTGGCTCCAGTACATTTTACAAATTGCTTGCACTTCATTGCGCTTTGCATAAAACCGTATCGTGATTGGCTAAAAGCCCACGACCGGTCGTGGAAATTCAACATGTCAAATCTCTACGACTGGCACTAAGACCCACGACTGGAAAATGGCAAGGCTGGTGATGTCACACTTCCGGCCTTAAGGTCATACGACCGGTCGCATCGTATATTGTGCTGTGGGCTTTACAATGAGCAATGAGACTGTTGACCAATGGAGAGATTATGGATACAGTAATTCGAGAACGCTTTCAGTTTGGGACTGGAGTTGCCTTCTTGGTGAGAATACAAGCCATTTCTTGGTTTTCGTACGAGTTGTGGCGACTGGTCAGTCACGGTAAAGTCTCCTCTAGTGATATAGATAGGCTCTTTAGTGTACAACCTTGCCCAAATCCAACATCCAAATGTGAGTTTGAGTATCATTAAATTAAATCAATAGTGAAAACGAGAACAGAAAAAAATGCAAATGTAAAACAGTTTCTGCCAAAATCGCAAAAGATGAAAGCCCCGTGACTTGTGTCAGGGTGGAGAAAGTGGAGCAAATATATAAATGACTGGCAAACTTCTTTCATCATCTCTATAATTTCAGCTGAATGAAAGTCCAACACAGGCTTATTGATAATATACTCAAAATTTTGCAGCATTTTCCATCATTTACTGGCAAAATAAAAGATTAACAAAGGCATACAGAGGTTTTCTTGTGGGTACAAATTCATAGGTAGCAACATAAATGTCCTGCATTTCTTTTTCAGCCTTTACATACCTGCCAACATTTCAAGATGAAATATCTTACTCGTGGATTGCAAAAATCTTATTTTATATGCAAACTGAAGTTAAAAATCTTTCTTTCGGTCAAATCTTCAGAAAATACACTGAAAGGTATATCTAAATATTTTTTAAAAATCTGATTTCTCTGACAGAAAATCTGATTTTGCTATTCTTAACGTAAAAAATCTTACTGAATCTGATAAAATCTTACTAGTTGGCAAGTATGCCTTTATGAACATATATTCTTTCAAAATTAATGAGATTTCACAGAATACTGATACGAAAACAAGCGAACACACATCTTAAACTTATAAAAACATCTCACAGAGACTTAATTCACTTTACTTCACTCGCGAAACTTTCTTTAACCTGTTGATGATGAGTCCAGAGTACACTTGAGCAAGCATCTATGGCAAATGTGTGTTGTTACAAAATCAAACCATCCTCAACTTGCTCGCCTTTTGTGATACAGATTCTGTCCCATAGGCAAGCTACTTCTCTAGTTTGGTAATCACGATGGGTCAATAAACCTGCTAATAATTCCATGGATGTTTAGTTTCCCTACACTTGCTTGCCTGGGTAAATATTTTTTACCACTACCACTCTTTAAAGTCTGGCAGTACTCCAAAAGCTTAAAGGCATAATTTACCATTTGCAGATGAAATAAAAACCCAGCTGTAGTGCTTCAAAATAGTTCTAAAATGTGAGTTACGGATAGAAACAACCAATGTAACAATTTGAATAAGTATAATCACTGTTAAGCATCTTTAATATGCAAAATGTGAACAATAGTTCTGATAAAACTGTTTCTAGACTAAACCATCTACAGTTATGGTTTACTGAGAATAATAGTGATATCTCCTTATATTCTAGGCTTTATTGTAAAATGTTTACATGGTAGGATGTTTTATGATACAACTGACCTTCACATATGCATCAAATGTGATCTCTCGAATATTTTATAAGTCACTGCTCCCAATGGTAAACAGTACCTTTAAGACTGGAACATAGGTCTCAGAGGGGTTCACAATTCATCTTACACCATTTGGAATTTACTTGCAGAATATCGAAAGGGTCAACCAACACACTCGTCTGGCTGACGTGATTTGCCAGGATAATGAGTTGATTTGGAGTACTTTGAAATCAAAAGTATAAAACAAAAGTCGGTGTACAATGTACCTGACGTAGATTCCTGAGAAGCTCTCCCTGTTTGGTAGTGGTTACGTAGAATGTTAAGTGATAATCAACAAGGAAAAGTAGAATTTACGCGGTGCGTAATATATGTCCCCGCCGGAAGTAGCATTTTGTAGCAAAATGTACAATACAGGTCACAAATCAAGGTCAAAGGTCAAAGAAATCAAAGGTCAAAATTCTGTGTAGAAGTTTTGAAGCCCTCACCTGCTGCCATCACATAAATAAAGCAAACGGAATCGAAATCGGGTTAGAAATGGCGGAGTAGCATTTTGTAGCCATTGTACAATATAGGTCAAAAATCAAGGTCAAAGGTCAAAGCTCAAAATTCTGTGTAGAAGTTTTGAAGCCCTCACCTAGTGCCATCACATAAAGCAAACGGAATCGAAATCGCGTTAGACATGGCGAAGGAGTAGCATTTTGTAGCAAAATGTACAATACAGGTCAAAAATCAAGGTCAAAGGTCAAAGAAGTCAAAGGTCAAAATTCTGTGAAGAAGTTTTGAAGCCCTTACCTATTGCCATCACATAAAGCAAACAGAATCAAAATCGTGTTAGAAATGGTGAAGGAGTAGCATTTTGTAGCCAATGTACAATATAGGTCAAAAATCAAGGTCAAAGGTCAAAGAAGTCAAAGGTCAAAATTCTGTGTAGAAGTTTTGAAGCCCTCACCTAGTGCCATCACATAAAGCAAACGGAATCGAAATCGGGTTAGAAATGGCGAAGGAGTAGCATTTTGTAGCAAAATGTACAATACAGGTAAAAAAATCAAGGTCAAAGGTCAAAGAAGTCAAAGGTCAAAATTCTGTGTAGAAGTTTTGAAGCCCTCAACTAGTGCCATCACATAAAGCAAACGGAATCGAAATCGGGTTAGAAATGGTGGAGTAGCATTTTGTAGCAAAATGTACAATATAGGTCAAAGGTCAAGGTCAAAGTTCACAACTGAAATTCTGTGTAGAAGTTTCAAAGCTCCCACATAGTGCTATCATATAAAGCAAACAGAATCAAAATTGGCTCATAAATGACAGAGAAGTAGCAAATTGAAGATTTTGATTACACACGGACGCACACACGGACACACGGATGGACACACGGACACACACACGTACGGAGCCCGTTTCATAGTCCCCTGCCCGAACTCGTTCGGCGGGGACAATAATGCCCTTGCAATCAAATTTCTCAACTAGAAAAGCACTGTGAGAGTGCAGACCTCTGTCAAGCAGCTCATTTCCACAACTGATCTTGTTCTTATGATTTCCACCCATACACATTCCTGCTGAAAATCGCCAGATTTCCCAATATAGAAGCCTTTTGTTACATCATCAACTTCGAACTGTGCGGCGCACCTCGACCTGACAAAAGCTAGAGCACGCACTTTAGTGAGCATTGAGTTCATTGACCCTACCTGCCAAAATATTGAAAATCCTTCATAAAATCAATAAAAATTCCCGGAACACTACCTAAATTGTGACCCGCTACAACAAAAGGATCCTGTAAAGTCGCTGACGGCTGAGCCGAGAAATTCGAGTTTGAAGTCACATCATCAAAATCGGTCAGAACAAACTGATTTCTATTTTTGGCATAATCTCGTAGTCTCATGTTTTGTCTATCATCTGCCAAAATTTTGAAGATAAATGATCAAGGCAGGCAAATAGGCAAGAAATCAGCATTTTTCTGGGCCATGATTTTCCGACTTACAACGTAATAGAAACATGTCCGAAGATTTGGATTTAGCGCCGCAGCTAGACTCCGCCCCTAGCAACGAGGGAGTGATCTTATTGGTCAGTGCGTAGCATCCTGATTACTGATTGGTCATGCGTAGACCGCTGGCGCTAAGCTTGAATGAACATCACGGAGGTCGCTAGGAGCATGCCTTGTACTGTCAAGCGGTGAAAACTGTCACGTCTCCCCTTGATCATGATAGCGTTGGAAGGAAAACTTTGAAGACATTTTTCTCGAAACTCTGATTTCCTCAACCACTTGACATGCGCTAATAAAATCATCAATATCTCTGCAACCGAGTACTTTTATGAGTTGTGCTATACATGAAATTAAAGAAGAGGAGTAGGGGAATAATGTCATGCGATTTTCAGAAAATTGTCCTCCCCCGACTTTCGAATCCTTTTGTTGTAGCGGGTCACAATTTTATCACCTGTTCCTTGTGTCATTCTCAATGTTTCCTGTAAGTTTCATTTTTTTTTTACCCCTTTTTGTGACATTTGACCTTGTGATGACCTTTAACTCCCCAAGGGACATCTACCGTCCAAGTTTGGTCACAAATGGACATAGGGATCAAAAGTTATGAGCCACAATCAAAACGTGCCCTAAAAACATAACAATGGGCCCTAAAAGTTTGTTGACCCCTGTATGTGACCTTTGACCTTGTGACGACCTTCACCTCCCCAAGGGACATCTTACATCTAAGTTTGGTCACAAACGGACAAAGGGATCAAAAGTTATGAGCCATAAACGAAATGCGCCCTAAAAACTTAACATTGGGCCCTAAAAGTTCGTTGACCCCTGTCTGTGACCTTTGACCTTGTGGTAACCTTCAACTTCCCAAGAGACATCTACCATCACCCAAGTTTGATTGCCATTGTAACAACATGTGCTGAGTTACGTGTGATAAGAGAGTCTTGCAAGTAAACTTTAACATATGACCTCAAACGACCTTTGACCTCATCATGTGACCTCTTACGGCACCATAACATGGAGGTACCCCCAGTGCATCCATCACCCAAGTTTGATTGCCATTGTAGCAACAGGTGTCGAGTTACGTGTGATAAGAGAGTCTTGCAAGTAAACTTTAATGTATGACCTCAAATGACCTTTGACCTTATCCTGTGACCTCCAATGGCACCATAATATGAAGGTACCCCCAGTGCATCTATGACCCAAGTTAGGTTGTAATCCCAGCAACTTATGTGAAGTTATTTGTCAAAAGAGAGTCTTGCAGGTAAACTTTAACATAGAAAAGAGAGTCTTGCACATACTCTTCAATATATATGACCTCAAATGACCTTTGACATCATCACATGACCTCTGACAACACCATAACATGAAGATACCCCTAGTGCCATTGCTGTAACAGTTGCCAAGTTATGCATCATAAGAGAGTCTTGCAGGTAAACTTTAACATTTGTGACGGACGGACGCCATTTGGATCCCTTAAGGCCACCGCACACTACACGATCAGACTGGTCTTAAAGTCTTAAGCCAAGCTGGGTCTTAAGACCAGTCGTACGACCGGACACCGCACACTATACGACCCGACTGTAAAGCGCGTGCAGTGCGCACTGTGTGCGCTTGCATTTTACTGCATTGTGAATGGCTGAAAGCTCAAGACTGGTCGTAGAAATTCAACATGTCAAATCTCTACGACTGGCGCTAAGACCCAGTCGTACGACTAGAAAATGGCAAGACTGTGACGTCACACTTCTAGTCTTAAGGTCTTAAGACCCGCGAATCGGGGCAAAATCGTGTAGTGTGCGGCGGGCTTAAGTCTCGCCTTCACCTCCGGTGGGCGAGACAAAAAGGTGTCTTGCACAGATACCTACGATAGCGGTCAAACATGTCAAAGTTTAGGCCAAATGCTCAAAAAATGAGGGAGTAGTTTGATCCACAAGGACCTCAGGATGATTTCTCCATACTCCCACAGACATTTTGTGTGAATGGGGATTAATTACAGTGAAACCCCATTATAATGAGGTCCGTGGGACCGGCGACATTACCTCGTTATAACCGGTACCTCGTTATAACTGTACGCATCCAAAAACAAAGAAAAACATAAGCATGACGTCATATAACCATCAATGCAACTTACGAACATCCTTTGCGTTGTTATTACACAATATTATGGATCATCATTATTGAGAAAATAAAGGGAAATTATTTGTGAATTAGATGAAATGATAAAGAACGAAATCAGATTGTATAAAATGCGATTGTTAAGTTTTTCTAAACACAAGCGCAAATAGCTAGAGTAACATACATGCGTTGTTTACCGTAATTTGCGAGGTATTTTGCGCTATTAGTGCCCAGCGGGAATGCGATGATTAGGCCCTATATTTTCATGAATCATTTCAGCTCTAATCTTAATATGCAATGTATAATCGTTGCGCCCGAAGGGATTAAAGATGCGTTCTTTAATTTCTTCCGAAAATCTCTTCGCGTTTTGTACATCCGTTCTTGAAAAATATGCGACAGGATTAAATTTGGAAGGTTGTGATCCTCCCCACCCAGATCTATTCAAATTTTTAAATGCGTTTGTTTCTTTTTCTGAACACCAATTAGTAGCTTAACATGCGTTATCCAACTATTTTTACGCCACTGTCAACCGGCGAGATCGCGATGATTTCAGAGCAACATATATATGTCATTTACTGTAACTTGCGAGGTATTTTTACGCTGTTGGTGCCCAGCGGGAATGATTTCATGAATCATTTCGGCTATAATCTTTATACATTGTATGATCGTTGCGCCCAAAGGGATTAAAAATGCGTTCCTTATTTTCTTCCGAAAATCTCTTCGCGTTTTTTTACATCCGTTTTTGAAAAAAAAACGTGACAGGATTAAATTTGGAAGGTTGTGATCCTTTTTGCGCAAATCTGTGCCTAGTAGATCATTCTATAAGAAAGAAAAATCTTCATTGTGAAATGCGGTGTTAAGATTGTGATAATGAACAAACCCATATCTATTCAAATTGTTAAATGCATTTGTTTCTTCCCTGAACACCGATTAAGTAATTTAACATGCGTTATTCAACTATTTTACACTACTGACAACCGGCGTTTCGCGATGATTTCAGAGCAACATACATATGTCGTTTACCGTAACTTGCGAGGTGTTTTACGCTGTTGGTGCCCAGCGGGAATGCGATGATTTCATGCATCATTTCGGCTATAATCTTTATACATTGTATGATCGTTGCGCCAAAAGGGATTAAAAATGTGTTCCTTATTTTCTTCCGAAAATCTCTTCGCGTTTTTTTACATCCGTTTTTGAAAAAAATGCGACAGGATTAAATTTTGAAGGTTGTGATCCTTTTTGTGCAAATTTGTACCTCCTAGACCATTTTCAAAGAAAAAAAAATCTTCATTGTGAAATGCGGTGTTAAAATTGTGATAATGAACAAACCCAGATCTATTCAAATGTTGTTAAATGCGTTTGTTTCTTTTCCTGAACACCGATTAAGTAGCTTAAACTATTTTTACGCTACTGTCACCCGGCGAGGTCGCGATGTCATTAATTATTTCTGCTACAATCATACACACTCATATTTGCTAACCAGCAAAAGAACTGAAAGTCGGAACTAAAAATGGAAAGGATATATTGATGAGTTGCACATGCATTCCAATTTTCCATTTTTGGCCACAAGTATCGCCACATGAAAAGTTTTGGAATGCGTTATCTTTTTCTTTTTCTCGTTGTGCTGTGGTCTGACCTAATATCACCCACGAGTATCTCGCGAAAATGAAAATAGAATGATTATGTTCAATAATTTAGTAGGAACATCGGAAGGTATTCCTGTGTCTTATCGCGTGGTTTAGAAGAAAACATGGACGGAACGGTTCTCTGCAAAATGGGAAAAAGACATGGGTAGCGTGAACTCGGTTTTCCATGTTTCGTTTGTCGCGTGTTTGAAAGCGGCAAGTCAAGAAATGGAACCTCCTTATATCCGATAAAATTACTTCTGTTTTTCTTTATCATGATGCACCGAAATTGTCCTCGTTATAACCGATTCGGTCTGCCATAGGTTTGCACGCAAAGGAAAACGGGACAGACGCGATCATCTCGTTATAAGCGGTACCGCGTTATAACCGAACTCGTTATAACGGGGTTTCACTGTACAAGACGACGACTTCTGTATAAAACTGTATCTTCTCCTCAAAGCCACTGGAAGAATTACGAGGTCAGAAATTCACCATCTTACCCTAATAGCACAATCAAAACAACTGAAACCTCATCATTCCATAGCTTCCTTTTATTTTGTCTTTTCATATTTCCTTTGTTTGTTTCTTTATTCATAGTCATAGCTGAAAATTGCCCAATAATAAAGAAGCCTCGTGTTTAACCTCATCAGCTTCTATTATCAACTGTTCCTGTAAGTTTCATCCAAACCCATTTTTGAGTAATTTTGCAAACAGTCAATCACATAAACAAACAAACGGCAACAAAAACATAACCTCCTTAATGGAGGTTAAAAAAAATCATGAAAAATCATTGCAGACTTGAGTAAAATCTGATGTAGATGGAGCTAGAAGTGTCGCTATGGCCACTGGTAAGTCTCTGCCATAATGCATGGTTCTCCTAATATGTCTTAAGTACAATGTCTTGACAATGTGTGATGACAATTTCACATAAGTGGAAAAATATCAAAATGGCAGATTTGTCATAAATGAGTTGAATGTTCACTTTCCTTGAACTAGGTTTGCTATATTGTCTACGAGTGCTGGTATTTAGGCATTTGAGGATTTCTACCTGACTTTTGATCCTTTTACGAGGTTTATGCATTGAGTAATTTTCAAGGTATGGAGAAAAAGTGTAATTTCAGTATTAGATAGTAAAATTGTGGTGGAGGCATAAAAAGTAAATAAGAAGTAACTGTTTGAATGTCACTATCATTTGATATGCCATCCTAGGGGACACCTAGAATGACCACTTTGGTCGTGTGACTGATTTTCACTCGAGTTTTATTTCTTGCTTGCTTTCTATACAAACAGACATACATGTAGGATGTGATTCATTCCATTTCCTACACAGGCATAAATCTACTATGGAAGATCATGGAATGGTTCTTAATGACATTTAATAAAGTGTCATGGCAACGGTTCTTCCAAGACATCTAAAACTGAATGTTTCACTCATGAAATGAAAGTAAATTTAATTGATATGTGACCAGTTGTCATGTCAAACTGAAAAACTTGCAGATAGCAAATCTGACAAACTATAAAATGAAGTGATGCTGCTAAAGTACATGTATATAAAACTTGATATTTATCAAAAAATATTGAAACTCTGGTATTTTCACAACCTCCTGCCTAAATCTCAAGGTCCAAGGAAGTTGATAAAATCTCAAAGTCCAAGGAAGTTTTCTCTTCCCGTGAAGCATATTACAAAGGAGTTTTGAATTGTCTCATTATACATGTATAATCTCTTTCACACTTGACTGAATCGAAAATACGGAGCGGATTTTCTACACACTGTGTCTGTCTAACGGATGGCTTTCTCACCGTTTTCTTGGCAGCTTTGTGGAAATAAGGTGAAACAAATTTGATATTGTTGGACAGTTCTCACACAGTTTGGAGAAACTGACCACAAAAATATCAGATACTCGCTGATCGGCAACTTGTATCACGGTTTTACAGCGGCGGGTCATTATGCAACTTCTGTCTCATAGATACAAATATGTGGTAAGTAGTGACCGCATAGGGCTAACTGATCATAAATAAGAGAGTCCAGGATCACAGATGACATTCAGGCAAGAAATGTCTAGGATGAAGGAATTTTTTTTTTTTTTTTTCAGCTGCTGTAGCCATTCTCCTGCTTTTCTTCTGACGAGTGACTGATATCTTCAAAGGCCTTGTCGAACTCATCCCCTGAGAAGTCTGAGAAATCCTCACTCGATTTCTCCTCTGATGTCTCTTCTTCGGATCCTGGCTCCGCTATCCTTCCGGGGGCTTTCTTGGGGGCTAATGGAAACAAAATAATGATCACAATAATGAAGTCACCCACAACAACAACAACTGCAAGTATCACCCAACTTATTCCCACAAGCACAACTACAAGTATATCCAACCCACAACTACAACAGTTACTACAAGTAGATACAACCCACAACCACAACTACAAGTACAGTGCACGCACCCTATTACTGTGTCCATGCCCGACGTGTGTTGAGCAGGGGCAAGCGTATCGCCACTTACATTGTTTTGCCAACAAAATTTGAACAATTCCCACTGGGAGGGAGCGTCATATTTCAGTAACGGAATGGGTTCTGATTTCAAGATTTGGTCAAGAGGAAGATTATACTAAAATAAGCCGAAATATGTGACTAAGTCACTTTTCATGAATTTTCAACATACGTAGTTTTGCCATCTCAAGGCCGACAACAGCATCACCAGCACCTCCAACAATCACTTCTTCCATCACTGTACATACCATTGCAGTTACCCCAAAGTTAAAGCTTGATTCACTCCGATGTCCTATGTGTTTTAGGGACATCTTTGAGAAGATGACACTCGGGTCTTTCAATTTTTTCATCTGTTACAGCAATCTTCTGGTATAGTCCATGGGCCAGGCCAGATATTGGTACCATCTGAGGGGACAATACCTTTTTGGTGTCATTTTGTTTGTCGGGCATAGATATGCTTATCAAGCTATGATAGCATTTCCAAATGAGTAGCTTAGTCATAGTAAATGAATTTTAAACCAATTTGGTCTCGTTGTTATATCCCTGTACTTCTGAATCGAGACCAACCGCTATACAAAGAAGAGCACTGTCTTCTGTATGTTCACAGGTGTTCTGTTGTAAACTCGGTGCGCTTAGTCTTTATTCAAGGCAGCAAAGGGAATATCCAAGGGTTATGATGTCCACAGCGCTTAGTCTAATATTCAAGACTGCGAAGGGAATATCCAAAGCTTATAATACAGTGTATATCCCTTTATCTGAAAACAACAACAACAAAAAAGCAATTTCTAGTGAATTCTAGCATATTTTTAAATTATTTATCATTTTCCGGTGAAAACGCTACGGTGAAAACGCTAATACCACGCCAATGCCGCTTTATTTTCATCCAACAATGAAAGATTATGCAAAAACAATGTACCGGTACACTACAATACATTGTAATTAATAATGTTGTAAATGAACGGAGTGATTTTTGTTTAAAACTGATGTATTTGTTGAGAGGGTGGTATAAAAACAGTATAGATAATCCCTTTTATTAGGAACTTTAGATATGATTAACGGTACATTGTTCTAGATAAAGACTAAGCGCACCGCCTGACAGCTGTGGACATCATAACCCTTTGGATATTCCCTTCCCTGCCTTGAATAAAGACTAAGCGCATCGCGTTTACAACAGAACACCTGTGGACATGCAGAAGGCAGCGCTCGTATTTGTATAGCGGTTAGTTTCGATTCAGAAGTATAGGGATATAAAAACGAGACCAAATTGGTTAAAAATTCATTTATTATGACTAAGCTACTCATTTGGAAATGCTATCATAGCTTGATAAGCATATCTATGTCCGACAAACAAAATGACACCAAAAAGGTTTTGCCCCCTCGGATGGTACCAACAACCCATTTTTCGGCTCTTGGCCCATGGACTAGTAATTCAATTTTCGTTTCCACTTTTCCACTGCCTCTTTCACCACTGCATACATGCTCTCTCTCTTTCCTGTTCGACTCCAACCATTCTCTCAATCAGGAATTAATTCATTCTATTGCGAATTAAAGAAGAGCACAGTGCACTGTCACAGTGCCACTCACCTCTCTGCTTGACCTTCTTGCGCTCTGACTCTAAGTCGTCATCGTCCTTCCATCGCTCGAAGTCGATGCCCACGAACGGCAGCTATCAAGAGGAAAACAGACGACGAAGATAGTATCATGAGTCTGGCTGAATGCCCATTGCAGTACTACTAGTCTAACATGCCTGCTGTGGTTTCTAATAGCGTAAGTAAGTGTGACATCATAGCCATTCATCTGCATTCACGGGCAGTAATCCAGGAGAAGAATAAGTCTGAAGAAGCCTCTGAGTTAAATGCTACTTCAGCCTTTCCCTATATTCCTATACATTGTAAGTTCTAGTGACCGGCTACTGCTTGTCAGTATATCTTCAAGCTATTATTGCCTTTCACTCAATTACCATTGAATCAGAAACTAATCAAATTAAAGGGACTGTAGAGCACTGGTGGAGGTGAGGATTCAGCTTTTAATGTTTTGCAAGATATTTGAAAACCACTATGAAATGTTAAAGGTAGGGAATCCCATTTGCATGCCTTAAATGAAGAGTTGTATAAACACAGTGGTATGTTGAAGAGAGTATCATTTTAGAAACTCCCATAAAGTATTGAAAGTGGAAGGTAACATTTAGTACATTTTTATTGACCGTTAGATTTTGAATTGAATTCTTTTCGGGGCTCACCGTAAATTCCAGTACATTACTAGGCTACCTTTGCAGACCCATGCACTGCATGTGTGTCCATCATGTATATTTTGTGAAAGTTCATCAAAACTTACAAACATTTCTATATACATTCTTGCCACACACTCTATATGTTATTACATCAGCTCTTATACTTTTTGATTTGTGTTTATAGATAAAAAGATACAGAAGACTGCAACAAAAAGGCTTAAGCGTTGCTGACACACAGAACTACTGAGTAGTTGAGTTTTGTGCATTATTCAAATTGTAGATAACTGTTGACTTCCAAATTTCTAAGCAGTGGCCTAAACAAGTCCCCTGAGGTTCATATTTAATGTTTTGCTGCATTTTGGGAGTTCTGTAAAAGGTATCCCCTACCTTAAAGAGCATACAATTCTAAGGGGAATCAAACATTTATTTGATGAAAATCAGTTTTGAAATGACTGAGATATCTAAAAACAAGGTAAAACAAAGAGATCCTAATAAAAGTTGTGGCCTGACAATTTTATTAGGATCGCTTTTTTGGATATCTCAGCCGTTTCAAGGCCAATTTTCATCAAAGAAACGTTGAATCATTCTTCAAATTACATACATGCTCTTTCATATTTTATGAGATCTCTCATTATCTCATCAAAAAATGTTATAAACCTGAATCGTCACCTCAACCAGTACTGTACAGTCCCTTTAAGGTATTGATAACCAAAGGAAAAAAAAAAGAAAGAAAAAAGAAAGAAAAAAGGATGAAACTATTTGGATCTACACCTTTTTGGAATGTGTCAGCCTGGTCCACTTGATTCCGATGCTCTCCTTGTAGAGCGTGATGAGGACCTCCCCACCGGCCGGTGCCACCACAAAGTTACTGCTGTCCACTCGGCTGAAGAGAGCCAGCTCAAACTCATACTGCATACTGCCCAGAATTGCACTGTACATGAGGTAAAGGATTGTAAACTTGAACACCTACAAAATGTTCTTCATTTTTTGAAAAGGCGCATAGACCCGGTAGTTACGGGGCGCTGTTGGATGATAGTGCCGATCACCCTTAGCATTGATAAAAAAAATTGCCGAAGTTGAGCTGTCATCAAGAGTAAAGCGCGTAGGTGTTGCCAGGTAATGTTGCCTTCATTGTCTTCTCTGCTCATCATGCAGTCTGTAGTAATGCCAGGGTGCATGCTTATGTGCTTCTTAGTATGACGTCACAAAAGATGTTTGCTAAAGCTGTCATCCCCCTCATCTGAATCATGAGCCAAACTGTGATCTGACCACTGACTACAGTGGATCAGACTTCTTCAGACTCATGGAAATGGGTCATAGTGTAAGTGCTAAAGAGGAGTCGACAGCATAGGTCTCTGTAGGAAACTTGCGTCGCGCGCCCGCCTACGCATTCGACTAAACCACCAGGTCTATGTGCCTCTAAAAGAAGATTTAGGTAAGTATGCATTAAGAGCTATATCTGCTTAACTGCAGGTTTGATAAAAGTTTACACTGTATTTTGACCCCCCCCCAAAAAAAATACATCAAATCAAGTTGACTATCATTTTGATTTTCTTGTACACCACATTTCTAGACACCAATACTGCCTATTCAGTTGTGTTGTTTCAATTGTATTTACTTTATTATGTTGCAATTTCAATCATATATATCTTTGAAACACCTTATTTGTAAAGTAACCACTGATATAGCTACCCTCCTCAATATACATTGAATGAACGAATTCATCAATTAAAATGGGAGTGAATAAATCAATAAATCGTACCATTGCACAATGTGAAAGAATGAAAGTGAACAAGCATTCTTCTATGAAGATAAACTTCTTTACATTGAAGTCAAACCTGCACATGTTGATTTTAACCCTAACTAGGCCGGGGGGGGGGGGGCCTCCGAGGCCCCCCCCTCGACGTTCCGCGCGATGTATCGCTAACGTGAAAAGCTATCGCCGCGACGTTTCATGACTTTTTTCTGTCGAGTCTCCCGCATCTTTTGACACCAAATTTGCGATGCCCGGGCGTGCGGTTCCGAAGTTTCGCATAAATATGTACATGCATGTCAGACCAAAAATTGCTCAAAAACGTGAATTCGTGTACAATTTCAATGGAAACTGTGCTTACAGTCAAATTTCATAAAAGCATGATTATTTTGGGGTTTTATTGATTAAAATCAACTAATAACATATTTTCTCGTTCAGAACAATGTCGCGGACAAGTTTCATCGAAAAAACAATGAAAAACATAAAGTCGAAAAAACAAAGAAATACATAAGAAATTCAAAAAACAATAAAATACTTAAGAAATTTTTTTGGATGGCTCAATTTTTTTCGCTTATATTTGCTTAGGACACTAAAAAGAATATTTACACAAAAAAATGTACCCATTTCGGGCTTTATTTAGTGATTTATACCAAATTGTCTGATTTCATGCATCATTATGTATAAATTAGCATAATTTAGCATAAATGACAATTTTTCAAAAATCTAACTTCGTAATACTTTAGATTACATCATAGGCAATGTGTGTGCAAATTTTCGTCGCGATCGCGCGGTCGACGGCCGAGATCTTGAGGGGGGGCCTGGGAGGCCCCCCCCCGGCTCTATGATCTACCTAAATAGCCCGGCCTAGTTAGGGTTAAGCGTGGCAGTAGATAATTGCATTGAATGGCCTCAAATAAAAATGACAAAAACATGCAACAGACAGAATCAAGAAACACATACACATGGTGACAAACATTGAGAGGTTTACTTATGTTTCATACCAGAAACTTATGCTGTTTGTAGTGACGTGGACCTCAGGGTTGACGACCCCTCGTAATTGCACGCTGAGAAGTACTGAGTTGGGACGTTGGGACCAAAGGACCTTGGGGTGGGCGCTGGTCAGACATAGAAATATAACAGACAGAAAAACTTACTTTCACTCTACAACCAATTCATTCTCATCATTGATACATGCTCTTGAAAGAAAACTATAATGAGGTGTTTGGATGATAGCTTGGTACACAAGAAGAGAGCATTCTACTTCTACTTCTATGGTGCTTCTTATCAAAGCCAGGCTTTGATGAGATTTTCCTATTCCTGTTTCTAGTTTATAGACAAACACTAATAAATCTCTGGCTGAGCAAGCACGTTTTAAAAATGCATGAATGTTGGTCACCTTTTTGTGATCCACTGTTCAGACTCACATTTCTAACTCCTCTTCACTGTCTACTAGTGGAGGCATATCATCAAAGTCCATTTCTTCCGTTTCCGCGCTGGCGCTGGCATCCCCCCTCCCGTCCAGTGGTGCAGTCTGGGGGCTGCCGGGTGATTGGCCTGTGGGGTGGGTCTTTGGAAAGGTCAATTCTGTGGAGGGGAGCATCCGCTGGCTGCTGGCGAGGGATGCCTCATGGATCTCATGCTCGTCTAGGACCCCCAGGAGTTCCAGGCAGGCATCCTTGGTGTCCTGACTGGTTTGCTCTGAAATGCACCGGCTAGAAGCGGTCCAGGGAAAGCGAAAAAAAGATCTCACAATATCACCTCATAATTTGAAAGGTCATTTGTTCAACCATGTGCTCGGTGACCTGGCACAACAAAATGACTCCTCGTTGCAACAACAGCTTTCAAAACAAAACAAAACAAAAAACCCAGGCACAGATCATGGCCTGTGATGGCATCAGGACACATTTTCTGAATGATTCTACTACCAATTTTGTAAATTTAATAGTGGGTCTTAAGTGAGTGATAAACTTGTCACATCCTGCACTGCCAATTTCAAGGCAATCATCAGAACAGGGTTACAGTATTTCATGGTGAAAAAACAAATATCAAATCATAACATTAGTGATTCAATCAAGTTTAGATTCTCTGCCAATACACTCTTTTTATTCAAATCATAAAACTTATAACAGGAAACTACCAATCTTGGAGTACAGTGTACTGTAAAAGTGGAAATTTTTGCAGTATTGAAATTTTCGCGTAATTCGCGCAACCAAAAACTAGTGCAAAAATAAAAGCACACAAATATTTTTGCTTGCCATACGTTCCAGTAGTTGATGTTTTGATTCCGAGGAATCCACTTTTACAGTAGTTTAGTTTTCATGCATTGCCATGGCAACAGCCTCACCCTTCAAGGCTTGGAGGGAGCTCTTCTCTGATCATGGTCTGTCTGGCACTATGGCTGTCTGACATGCTGTGCAGAAACTGTGCCGTGGCTTTTATCACCTGTTCAGGCAAGGACAAAGAAAGAGAGGCATCTGCTGAATAATTCTTCATCTTGATAATTATCCAAATTACACACTTTTCTTATAATGCTATCACGTTTAACGTCAATAACTGGTGAGTCTCCAGCTCCCCTGAGTCGCCACTCACCTGGCCTTGCCTGATGTGATCCGTCCAATTCGAAATATTCCCACTGCTGCTGGATCTATTTTGTCCAGCAGTAAAAAGGTTAGAATACATTCTTCCGCGGGTGTTGGGTCTTTTCAAACAGACAGCGGTAAAATACGTACATGGAACTACGGAAAGTTCAACTAGGGCGTGTGTACACTGCAACATCAGTGAAATCGGTTCGGGGCGACAATGAGTGGGGGACCCTTAGGCTACTGTCAAGTCGTTTCATCCAAAACCACATGATGTAAGCTTACAATTTTTTTATATATTATATCTTAAGATATGTAGATGAGGCTTGTACCATTTTTATTTTAGGGATGGGATTTACTTACAGAATAAAGAGGGGTGGCGTCTCAACCTACAACCCACTACACGAAAACGGCGACTAACCCTAGAACTGGCGAAATGTACGCATAAAGGTTTAATGTGATTCAGGCTTTTACTTTTTTTCTTAATTCATTAGAGTAATAAAGTATGTACAAGTGATCTTCCGTTCCCCCCCCCCCCCTGCATCAAATTTGCCCCCGTCCTCAGAGGGTAAGTTATGTTTTTACTTTTACTTTGTTACTTTTTTTACTTTTTTTCTTAATTCATAAAGTTATGTTATTTTCTTATCATCACCATTTATAGAGTAATACTGATTTTTTTTTTTACTTTTTTTCTTAATTCATAAAGTTATGTTATTTTCTTATCATCTCAATTTATAGAGTAATACTGTATGTACGTGCAAAAATGATATATTTCTTTTCTCCCCCCGCCTTCTCTCTCTTTACCAGATTTTGACGCTATACCAGCGGCTCTCCCAAGTTGTCCATTCCCCCTCGCATCCAACTTGCCCCCGTCTTCAGAAGGTAAGTTATGTTTTGTTTTTTTTTTTTAACTTCTTGTCTGAATTCAATTACAGTAATACTGTATGTACGTGTGAAGTTGATATATTTCTTTTCTCTCTCCCTCTTTCTCTCTCTTTCCCAGGATCTTACGAGTATACCAGCGACTCTCCCCAGTTGTCCGTTCCGTAGAACGCCTGATTCTTCTTGTTGCAGGTGAGATAAAAATTTAGATTTTGCCTGTGATGTATGAATACATGATTATGAATGTACAGTATGCATATGTACTAAGTTATATATATTCATATAAATATATATATATATATATATATATATTGTTTTCAAATTAAAACTATCGCATAGCTCTAAATTTGAATGAAATATTGTTTCTAGTACAATTGCATTAACAAACTTTATTTTTCTATTTCTTAAAGATTGAATTAAATCACACAGATCATTCAGGTAAGTTGTTATTTGCAGTTTTGTTTTGTTTTGTTTTTTAAATTTCATTAATCAATGGTTGTTGTTTTTCACATCCACCACCCTCCATTACTATTTGCATACATTTTAACTTCGCACTTTTGTTTTCCATTTTATTTTGCACCATTGCTGCACATAATTTATTTTCCTGTCACCATATCTATCCTTTATTTTTTTTCTTTTTATTCTTGCATTACAATGTAATTTTGTATGTGTTCTGCACGTATGCATACATGAACATGTAGTTTGGAGGGGTTTCTTACTACCAGACTAGTTATGGCTGGACATGGAGGGAAATGAAATATACAGTACAGAGCTTGGTCGCAGGATGACATGAATGCTGCCTACCATGATGTCAAAGACAGGGTCATACTGATTGCAACAGCTGCAAGAGATCACGACGTCCCAAGAAAAACACTGGCTGATCGAGTCCATGGAAAGGTCCCTCTTGACGCCCTGTGGGGATTGACCCCCAAGTTCTCAGTAGAGACTGAATGCGACTTACTCACTGTCATAAGGTATATGGCAGCGAAGGCCGTACCACTGACCATAAACCAGGTCATGACATACGCGTGGATTCTCGACAAAAAGTGTGGGGATGGGAAGTTTGGGCCGAATGGTCCAAGCTACAGCTGGTGGCTTCGTTTCCGTGAGGCCTACCCTGACGAGGTGTTGAGGGTCAGACGAGCCGACAAACGCGACCGATGCCGCGTGATGTCTTGGACAGTGGACAACATCAGGGAGTATTTCATGCTTCTCCGAGGAGTCGTCGACTGATGCGACTTCCACAGCAAGCCAGAAAGAATATTCAACATGGATGAGACCATGGTTGACTTGAACAAGTCTACCCAGCGTGTTGTTATCCCGAAGAGGCAAAAGCATGCCCACACAGTGACAGTGGCTGGCAGCCAACACGTGTCTATGCTGTGTTGAGTCTCCCCTATGGAACGCCGATGCCACCCTTCATCGTATTCAAAGAGGCGTTGTGTGTGTGTGTGTGTGTGTGTGTGCGTGCACAGTGTGCGTGCGTGTATGTGACTGCATGGAAATGTCCAAAGGAGTGATTATAAGTACTTATAATGTTCCATTTCTGTAAGTGGACAATAAGGATTATGGCGGGAGAAAGAAAGAAAAATGCATACTTTTATGCCAGCAGGAAGGTCATCTGAGCTGACAATCGATCATACACGTATAATGTACATCATTTCATTTCAAAATCTTTATTTCCAATAATACATTATTCTTACCAATGAACAAATTGATAAAGGCAATGGTTAAGGTTCAATAAATACAGAATAAACATTCATAGAAGTACAATGAATAAAATACAAGCAGCATAAAGAATAAACATTCATAAGAATTAGGGTAAAATGGCAGCCAAAACTTCAGTTGTACTCGTGTTTACATGGTATTTACATGTATATTAGTTCATTTCGCTGAAAAATTAAGAAAAAATATGTTTCCTCATTTTACTTAGTCCATAATTTTTAATAAGGAACCTGTTAAATCAACAACAACAACAACAACAACAACAACAACAACAACAACAACAACAACAACAACAACAACAACAACAACAACAACAACAACAACAACAACAACACAGCGTCAGTATTGCATCTGATTAAAGCATATATGGCAAGGGTTGGTAGAATTCGAACTATAGGTGGCGGACTCAACAATTGCGCTCTGTTGAGTCGCCGACCCGGAAGTACGTAACTACTGACGTAGTTTTATACAAACTTGCACACTATCGTGTGACCCGAGTTGTGGCTATCGGAAGAAATACGTTTATATTTCAATGTCAGCTGGAGTTTGTGGTATGAGGAAATTTGATTTAAAGGGTGTGTACAGTTCTGGTTGAGGTGAGGATTTAGCTTTTAACATTTTGCGAGATATTCAGGAACCACTCTATGAGATGTCAAAGAGCATGCAATTCTAAGGCGTATCAAAAGTTTATTTGATGAAAATCAGTTTTGAAATGGCTGAGATATCCAAAGACAAGGTGAAACAAAGGAATCCTAATAAAAGGCATGGCCTGTCGCCTTTTATTATTATCACTTTTTGGGATATCTCAGCCATTCGAAAACCATTTTTCATCGAATAAACATTGAATCCTTCTTAAAATTACATGCTCTTTCATATTTCATAAGAGGTTTCTCATTATCTCACATAGGAATGTTCAAAACATGAATCCCCACCTCAACCAGTACTGTACAGTCCCTTGATTTCAAGGTCGTAGGGTGGCGACTCAACCGTTATCTTTGGTGTCATCTAGCCCATCACAAATTCATTCCAGCCTGTCTCTATGAGAAAAGCATACTTTATATCCAACAAAGCATTTCTATGTTTAATCTTTTCTTGGACAGCTAAAAAAAGAAAAGAAAAAAGAAATGTGAGATAACACTTTGATCAGGTTGAGATCAGTGTTTAAAGGAGACCTCCGGATGATTTTCAGATTTTCACATTTGAACAACTATAAATTAGTTGTACTGAGGACAGAGTTTCAGAATTTATGATAATTGGGATGAAGAATAAGAGTATTTTTGAAATTTAGAACAAATTGCAATGAACAAGGATGATGACATGGCAGGGTCACCATAAGAATGCATGAGTTGGGACTCAAGGAAGCAGAACAAAAGAAGAAGGCATGCATAGATTACACAAAGGTGAACTTGCAAGCAAGCGGTATTGTAATGGAATTACACTTCTACATTTCTGAAATACATGTGAGCCTCCTATGTCATCATCCTTGTTCACTGTAATTTGTTCAAGGTTTTTCAAAGTATTGTTTCACTGCTCAAGAACCACAATAAATTCCACAAGTCTATACATGGAGCTGTTGATTCATGCACTACATGATGTGAAATTATGAAAATCGTCTGGAATGCCCCTTTAATGGTTAGGTACAATGATGGTAAATGCAATAAACAAGGCACCCGTTTGTGATGAAGTACACTGTTCAGTCCTCCCAAGGTGAATTAATACATGTCACGATGTGCAACAGTTGGCATTGCAAATTTTGCAGTGTGGAAGTTTTTACCCATTGTGCACACCACTGAACAGTATCTAAATCATAATAACATGCAAACATTTAGGGAAATGATGAATTGCATGCAAAAATGCTCTTGGCCACAAAATTATGCACAAGCACAGTTCACTAATATTGACCCAGCACAAAACAGTAATATAATCAACCAAATTTTCACATTGTTACAAGTTGCAACGCCTGACAAAGAAAAGAAGAAGAGTCTTAAAGTGTACCTGGTTGTCTGTGGCACACCACATCATCTCGCAGGCTGTATCCAAGCAATCATGACCCTCGATGATTTCCCTGTTCCTTTTGAAACATGGGGTTAAATGGCTTGCATAAGTGTGCATTTTACATGACATAACTGACACCAGAGTGTTCTAAATAATGCACCATGGCAAAGTAAAGATCTAGCAATTACATTGGAATAAGCAAGACAAAAGGGCACGGCCCTCTATCTGGCCTTTATGTTTTCTCCAGCTTTGTTGGCGCGCCTTGGATATGAATTATTTGCTGAATGGTCTTGGAATTTTTTTGGCTCTAATTTTTTTTTTAACAGCCTATAATGTAATCTTTTCCTGTCAGGGATCTCCAGGTCTGATTTAGGCTTTATGTAGTGGTTTGAATTACAATGCTAAAGATGTCTCGAGATGAGTTGAGAATGTGTAGTTTTGAGGGATGATTAGATGAGTAAATTTTGATTGTGTAGGATAAGGTGTGACTTTTGTTGTTGAGTAAGAGGGTATGGTCCTCTTTCAGACCTGGGGACCCCACTGGGGGAGCCACTCTCCCTGGGTGTGCTATGAGACGGGGGTCTTTGAGGAAGCTTTGCCTTACTACTTATTGATGAATCATGGTGGTTCTCTTTTTATATTATCTCTGAATTGCTCTTGTCACTTTTTTTCTTCTTTTTTTCTTTTTCTCGTTTTTGCTGATTGATGATTATTTGTAAATATTGTGATTTTATGTGATTTCGAAATAAAACATATAAACAAAAACAAAAAGACAAAAGGGTACAAGAAAAGTTTGCAACATTGCTGCTGCTGCTAATAACTTCTACTTTTGTTCCCACCACCAATGAAATTAATGATTATACAAGCCAAAGATGAAAAGCTCTGCTAATGTTTGTCTCGACCAAAAGACATGCCGGTCAAGCACACATACACTGTGTACCTTTCTGCTTTTGCGATGTCTGCCAGAACGTGAAGAAGCTCAGTGAGCGTGTTCGCGTCCTCTGATGACTTCACCATTCTGCTGATGGCAAGAATGAGGTCCGCCGGTATTTGCTCTTTCACCCTGTACAAGCAAACATAGACAAACAAATCTTAACCCTAATCCCATCGGGTTTTTTTGAGGGACTTGAAACCACCGAGGGGGGGCATTTTTGGTCCCCCCTTCAGATCTCGGTCGTGGATCGCGCAATCCTCGTGAAAATTTGCACTAAGGTAGAGGCCAATGTAATCTACAAGACTGTATAGATTTTTCAAATTTTAATTTATGTATTTTTATATTAATTGATTTATGCTAATTTATGCAAAAATATTTCTTTTGCCTATAAATCAAAAAATAAAGCTCCAAGGCTTCTAATTTTTGGTGAACATATTCTTCTCAAAATCCTCAACAATAATATTGAAGCAAAAATTCAACTTCATAATTATTTCTTATGTATTTTATTGTTTATTGAATTTCTTAAGTATTTCTTGGTTTTTTTTACTTTTTGTTTTTGTTGTTTTTTCGTCAAAATTTGTCGTAGAAACTTTTTAAAGCATAATCAGGCAAAAATAAATCATTATCAACCATTGAAAGTAAAAACATTTATTTTTATATGAATTAATTGCAAAAACACAATTTACATTGGATTTGTACACAAAATCATGTTTTTGAGCAATTTTTGGGTCGACAAATTTTTTTCAAAGGGGCGTATCTTCAAAACGGTATGCCCGGGAGCGACAAATATGGTCTCAAAAGTTGCGCGATACTTGAAAGAAAAAAGTCATGAAATATCGCGGCGAGAGCATCACGTGTTGCGGAATAATCACGCGAAATGTCGAGGGGCGAGGCCAAAATGCCCCCCTTCCCGGTGGGAATAGGGTTAAGACCCCTTTATATGATTCTAGAAGGTGTCATTGGCATTGACGTGAAAATTGCTTGTGATCACAAAGCATTTACTTTACTGGCATTATATTTATCTTCTAATTTCTTCTTTTGTAAATGTTTTAACAGTACAGAATCAGTTTAATCAAACACCATGAAAGTGTTCTGACAGAATTAAGGAGAAATATTCTGTTACTATGTAACGGAATAACAGATACCTCCTTAAATCCTTGGCATACTAGTCATTTTTTTTCCCCCGAGATTTGATCTCATTTCAAACAATATTTATACTACAAACAGTTTGTTTGAGAAGTCGCAATTTCTTCTGAATGTTTGTTTTATGATTTTTTTTTTTAGTGCATGTAGCATGATAAGTAAAGGGATGGTACAGTATTGGTGGAGATGAGAATCGGGCTTTTAACTTTTTGCGAGATACCAACACTCATGAAATAGTACAAAGCATACCATTTTAAGAGGAATTCGAAGTTTATTTGATGAAAATCGGGTTTGGATTTACTGAAACATCCAAAAACAAGTAAAACAAAGCGATCATAATAAAGTGTGGATCCCACACATATTAGAATTGCTCTGTTTTTGGATATCTCAGCCATTTCAAAACCAATTTTCATCAAATAAATGTTGAATTCCTCATGGAATTACATGCTCTTTCATATTTCATAAGAGGTTTCTCATTATCTCACCAAAAAATGTTAGAAACCGGTTATTAGGTCTCAACCAAAACTATACGATCCCTTTAAAAGACCAAAAAGTGCAAAATTAACAACTCAAAAACATGTCTGATGAACTGCTATTCATGAAAAATATCAATGTTTTCAGGATATGAGGCACAAGTATAAAATTACATACATGTCATTGTAGTGAAGGAGGTCGCGGAGCACACCACACACATTGCTGACCATCACCAAACTGCTACTGCCCGATGCCAGCTGGTCAGCTAGGACGGCCAGTCCTCTGGCAGCAAGGAATAGGTCCCTGGGTCTACGTCCATCAGGTTACAAGAACAAGAAAATCAGGAATTGTGTTTAGAGAGTGTTTTGAGAGTACATCCCAACTACATGTATCATGGTTACATACACAAATTCTCATTGTTCCATTCCATTGCTATATACAACCTTTGTAATTATGATTTACAGTACAACAACTGATGTTGTAAAGTGTTTTGGAGGTGGAGAGTGCCATGAGATGTACTGTTACAGAATGTTATTCAATCATTATCCATTGAAAACTGCTGCTCACTGGCATCAGCACAGCAGTTGTTGTTCAGCACTTGGTTACTTCTCTTATTGCTTTGAAAGAATTCTGTCCACTAGTATCTATCAAATCCTAGAAACCCTAATTTTGTGGTATGATGCTGTATGTTTTTATCATGACATTTATTATTCATTGCTGGTGTTTTATAAGGTGGAATCAAAACTTCTCTTTGATTTGAGTCTTATTATGGCCATATACCACTGCTGATTACAGTTGCAGCATTTATCAAAATCTTGAAAATCACTGAATTCATAACCGTTCTTTAAATTGGCAACTTTAAGGTAAATTTTCTGTTTCTCTCTTAAATAGGCAAATTTGTGATACTTCCTCTCTGATTTCGGGTATACCTGGTGATCTTACCAATTTCACTAAGTCTTTCTCCACTATGACAGATGCAGACAAATTTGGCGGTGCCAATTTAATGATGAAAAAAATAATCATTTCTGGACTGGATGGGTTTCTCAATGACATAGAGCTCATTACAATTATGTCACAGAGCATGTACAAAAATATGTGAAGTTTTACTCTCACCTTTTCTCACTGGAGACGGTTTTGAGAAGACCAGTAATATCCTCCTTTAGGCTCTGGTCATCGGTCTGAACAAGTACATACAAACAAACAAACAAACAATCAAACCCACTTTTTAGTACTTTAGAGGAAAACATGCTAATGCAGGTACTGGCCAATACAGCTCAAACAATCTCATAGTTTTACTAATTCTCAAAAATTACATAAAATTGAACTTGCTGCTTTGTACTTCTCAAAGAACCTCAGTCAAGTAGTAGCCTATTCATTTCTAATCCTTTTATGCTATTTGTTTTATCTGCATTCATGCATTTATTCATTTATTTCTCATTTATCTATTTAGCTATTTATTCACTTCTTTATTGGAACATTTACTCATATCTTATTCGCAAATCTATCCATACATTTACACATCTATCTAAATATTTAATTTTTTATTCATGAATTTTTTCATCCTCTTATTTTGGTTATTTCTTGTTGATTTATCTTTTATCCCCCTTTTATTTTTATTTTTTTTTTGTGGGGGGGGGGGGGGGGTCAGGGAGGACTCATGAGTCCCCTTTATTCGTGCATTCTACATACAGGTTATTATCACATACAATGAGTTCACACTATGCAAGTCAAGTCATGTAGGTCTTACCTTCTGTAGCTGAGTCAGAATTCCCTTCAGTGCCCCTTCCTTCACTACTTCACAGCTGACACTGCATGTAAACACAGACATACAGACACAAAACAGGAGACGTAATCATAAAAAACATTCGTAACTAGAAATGTCGCTACGGCGACTGGTGTATGCCTCCGCCATAATACATGGTTCTCCTAATAGGTCTATAGTACAATGTCTTGACAATGTGTGATGACAGTTTCACACAATTGGCAAAATATCAAAATGACAGGTTTGCCACAAATGTGCTGAATGTTCACTTTCCTAGAACTAGGTTCAATTGGATGAATGATTAAAACGTCAGAGTGCAGGTATTTGGGGGAACTGATGATTTTCACTTGACTTTTGACCCTTTTACAAGTTTATGCATTGAGTAATTTTCAAGGTATTGAGAAAAAGTATAATTTCAGTATGAAATGGTAAAATAGTATTATCGAAACCTGGCCTTTGACCTTTGACCCCACAGTTCCAAAGAGAATCACTGTTAGGTAGAACATGCATAAATATGTAAGTTTCATGACAATATCTTGAGTTATTTTTGAGATATGGAGGAAAAGTGCAATTTAGCACTTTCACTTGACCTTTGACCTTTTGACCTTTGACCTTTTGGCAAGAAACTTCCCACAGAATATATATTGGGTTATACATGCATACATCAAGTTTTAAAAAAATCCTTCAGGCATTGCATAAATATAAGGAAAGTAGTTATATTTTGAGGAGTTGACCTTGACCTTTGACCCCTGACCTTTGACCCATTACCCCAAACTTCCCTAGATAATCACTGCCCATCGGTACAAGCATATATACTAAGTTCCATGAAGATACCTTGAACCATTTGCAAGATATGGAGAAAAACATGAAATTTCAATTTTTTTTTTTCACAAAATAACCTGTGACCTTTGACCTTTGACCCTGTGACCCTAAAATCCACACAAAGTATCATCCCCCAAGGATATACCCTCATACCAAGTTTGATGCAAAACCACCACACGGTTCTTGAGATATCGACAAAAACAAAACGGGACGGACGGACGTACAGACGTACGGACGTACGGACGGACGGACGACCCGAAAACATAATGCCTCCGGCCACTTCGTTGGCGGAGGCATAATAAAAAGGCATGTGCAACCATCAATAATTGACCTGCGAACTGAGTCAATGTTAATGACTGTACAATCAAACAATTATTGATTTTTCTTTTTCTTGTGTATGAGAGACTGTCTACAGTAGTTACACTGTCTGACCCAGGTGATATCATGTGATCAAGTCTTTTGGGTACCCATAAAACTAAAAATGTTGCTATGGTGACTGGTATACCTTAGTTTGCAGGCACAAACCCTTGTTGGTTGTAAAAGGAGTCTGCGCCAAGACTACTACATGCACCACCCTGGCACTGTCCCATAGGTCCTGTGTTCAGCTTCTCCCAACTTGTTGGGAGAAGCTGCAGTGCAGTGGTCTATGTAGTAGTCTTGGTGAGCACAGACTCCTTTACGACCAACAAGGGTTTGTGCCTGCTGGTAGGTATATACGCTTTACTGCATTATTCTCCCAATAGGTCTATTGTACATCTTGCCAAAGTGAGGTAACAGTTTCACATGATTGGCAAATAATCATTACAAGTGTATGGTTTCATGACAAAAATAAACCTTTGATAATGAACCACTTTGATAATCTGGTAATACACGGATACACTTAGTAAAACGAATATACCTTGAGGTGTTGCAGAGACCTTTGGGCATTGCAGAGATAAGGGGGAAATGGTGACATTTTTTAATTTGACCTTGATCTTAAGACCTTGATGATCTTAAGACCTTTGATCTTGAGAATGTACACACACAAGTTGATAGACACAGCTTTGTCTACTCATACATGTACACGTATATGCCAAATTTCAAACTGTTCTTAGTTACTTTGCCCACTAACTTGATCAGGGACGGACATAATAAGGATGGACATATGGACTACCCAAAAACATAATGCCTCCAGCGACCCTTCATGGAGGAGGCATAAAAAAAGAATTGAAGACAACAATCACTTGTAGAACATGATTGACATTGCTGAGAATAGAAAAAAAGGTAAGCTAACCTCAGTTCACCAGACGCCAGTCGTATTAAACTCAACACCAACTGCTCCTTTGCATCATCTCTGAGCTGTCCATTGCACAGGACATGGCACAGCGCCCTCACACAGCCACACGCCATCAGAGTCGTCTTGTCACTGCAGCAGAAAGAAAACAACAGGAAAATATTTGACTACTGTCAGTAGGGATCATGAGTTCAGACTTAGCACTTCTCTCACGAGAAGATCAGAAATTAGAATGTCTCATTTAGATATGATCTCATGACAATCGTGAATAGGTCATCTTTAAATAGTTTTGAAACTTCTGTGACTCAATAACAAGTGAAAACCAAAGGTGAAGCAGCCTTGCTGATAAGTGCTTATAGTCAGTTACAGCATTTTGAAATCCTACAATAAGATGTCAAAGTTTTAGATAATCATTCAAAAACAAAATCTGTTAAGAGAACATTGGAATAAATGCGATGAATACCAGGGAAAAATGTTAAAACTGATGAATGATTAATACATTATATCTAACATTCTATAACACCATTTAACCCCTAATTCTTACGGGAATAGTGTAGATATATTGTAGAGTTTTACATAAGATAAGTTTAATCATACATCTTCTCAATTCATTTTATTAATATGCTCTGCAACTATTCAATACCAACTCCATTATTGAAACATATCTATAAGAATTAAAGAACGTGAAACCTTGACTGGCTATGCTATGATGTTTGCTCCTAAAATCAATGGAGCAACAGCAACGAGATGGCATGAAAATTTTACATACATTCTAAATCAATTACGTAATTAAGCGGAAAATACACAAACAAATCAAAAAAAGAAAGTGGGGTGGAAACCCAAAAGACTGAGTAGCAAAGCAATCTCACATAATAGCACTGCACTCCAAGAAAGATGGATCCTAGATTTACTTGTGACATACCTCACATTCGCCAGTTCTTGGTTGATTTTATTGATGAGGGTAAGTTGCCCTTGTAAACTCTGAGGAAACATAGAATGGAAATAAACAAATCAACATAATCTAACAATTCAAATTGTCTTCATCAATCATTCTGAAGTTAACCATATTCCTGGTAACTAACACAAGCTTGTCCAGAGTATAGAAAATTGCATATATATGGAATTGACAATTTCAGAATTCACAACATATGTTTACCTTATGAAGATGGAAAAATCCAGAACAAAAGTCTTGGCACACTAATGAACAGTCCTGGTGGTATAACATAAAGGACTAAAACAGCTTCTCTGCCTTTCCCTGATACGTAGATTTTGAGAGAGATGTTCACATGGTCTACCTTGGTCTGGTACAGCTGGGCACAGAGTTTGTTGAGCTGCTGCCCTGGGCTGCCCTCTGTTGAGCTCGCATCAAAGCTGTTGACCATGACCTGCAAGAGGAAAGGAAAGGAGGAGAAAATGCCTTCATTTTTCATGCTGATACCGAGGTAAAATTGCTATAATTTTTCTTGAATAAAAAGACTGATCAAGGATTCACCAAGTTTTCACCTAGGATTTAAGTTGATCATAAAGCCTAAGATCCACTTATAATTATGGTATGATGTGTGTATCTTCACTGATATTCTAATTTCTAAATAATAATGAAATTATACAGACTTTTTCATGCAGTCTTTGATATACAAAATAAACTCCCCCATTACATCGACAATGTAGACATTTAGTCGTTAGAGGTTAGGACTGTGCGCTGGCTATACGCTACATGCAAATGAACGAGGTTATCTTACACATCCATGTGCAACATGCGGAGGTCAAACAGGATCACACTTGTGAGGTTCACTTGTGCACTTCCGGTAACGCAGAGTTGATGTGCAGTAGGCACGGGCAGAGCGTATATACGATTATCACATCCAATTTATCCCCTTTTTTTCCCCCATGACTAATGAAATGTCATTTCACAACAGAAACGCATTTTCAGAGCTTACATTAATTTTGATATTTCCTTTACCAACACCTTACAGTTGCTACGAAAATCTACAAAACTATTGTAGTTTTGAGATGAGGATAGTGCTCCGTGTTTTTCATGAACGATCAAACAGAGCTCGCTCTGTGCACCAGCGAAGCATTGTCACCTCTTCATGGAAATGAAGTAGTGCCGCTACAGTTTGAGTTTTTGCAGTTATATGCAATAGCGACAGTTTAGTGAAAAAGGAGTGTTTCTATAAATTCTGATTACAATTTGAAGTGGATTCTGAGAACACTGACTAAAAGCTTACAGGGAAACCACTGGCATACCATAATTACAAGTAATAAAGTTCAGTAAATAATGCATTCTATTAAAATCCCAATAAGCTAAGCATCCCACGCCATCTGATTCACAAACCTTGATCAAGTCTGCTGTTGGCCTGGCATGTCCGCTGTCTATCAGCTTCTTGCTGATAGCGATCTTCTCTCCGTCTGCCTGGTCAAAGACGTCCACAGAGTAGAAGTAGCCTCCCGTGAATTCACAGGACTCGGAACTCACCACCTGTGTGGTCAACAATACCGCAGACACAATATCTTTAATATTTGACATGTACCTACACAATGACGACTGACAAGAGTATTGTTTAGATCACAGACATTGTGAATACCTGTATCGAATGTTTTGAAGCCAGAGCAGTCTTATTGCAAGAAACATGTTGCAAGAAATTCATAGTTTTATATCAAGGGCCAAGTACTGTAATGTCAAAAGATTTTACCCACTGCTTAACAAATGCATTAAAAAAGCAAAATGAACCCCACCTATGTAATCACTGTGTCATAACAAAATTTTCAGGTAAGACAATATCTACACTATTTGAAGTAGAATATGTCATTCACAGCTTTGAATGCAAATATGCTGCCGGATATACAAGAACATAATTGATTAAAGGAAAGAAATCATATTTATTCTTAGATCTTGCAAAACTGAAAAATATATTATGCTTATTATGTTCTTGTGGCAATACCTCAGAGAAAACAGGAAAGGGTGAAAACATTTGATAGTGTGTGATATCAATCTTTGAAGGGGGTAAACTACAAAGAGTCGCCAATGTCTCAGCTTCTTTTTATCACGTCTACCACTTCCTACATCATCTTGTCTTCACCCTACATGATTGTTGGTGTCCTGCAGTAAGCCAAAGCTACACCGAAGACAAACCTCAATGGTGAGGGGCATGCTGACGCCTTCCGCTCCGCCACTGCACATGTCCCACAATGCACTGCCTGCGACCTCTGACCAGCCGTCCTTGCAGACAGGCTCCACAGCCCTCATGGAGCACTGGATGGCTTGTGCAGGCAGCTGGAGCAAAGATAAAAATTGAGAGTCATTCCCAGATGCATCGTGCAGTGTGAAAATGAACAAGGGTGTGGTCTGTAGCTCTCACTCAAAACAGTCTTTTCTTCCCTTCCCCCCCCCCCCCCCCCCCCCCCCCGACACTCAAGCAGCCCTTCGGAAAATTGAACTAACGAGGTATGTAAGTCAATACTGTTGATGGTGTATGGATCATAATTACATTTTCAGTCACACTACCGTCAAACACTATACTTCGTATTAACATAGCTCTCAATTTTTTATGTCTTTTATCTTTCAATGAATGAATGAATGAATGAATGAATGAATGAATGAATGAATGAATGAATGAATCTATCTATCTATCTATCTATCTATGTATGTATGTATGTATGTATGTATGTATGTATGTATGTATGTATGTATGTATGTATGTATGTATGTATCTATCTATCTATTCATTCATCTATCTCAGATGATATTAAAGACATCATCCATCAGAGGGTAGCTCCCCTATGAAAGCCACATGAAGAGGCCGAGCCTTACATCACAGAATTCTGGTAGCATGGGGCAGACGAGAGCTGCCGACACCCATTCCTGGTCTCCCCAGTCGACGAAGAAGACGTCTTTCTCCTTGGCGCTGTCATTGCTGTCCTTCACCTGACCTCGGTACCACCTGTGAGGGCAGCAGACAGAATAGGTAAGTGGTTTATAAACCTGAAGTATGTTTCCATGCAAATGCCCTGTGCATGCATGGAGCACAGTCCACCTTTCTCAGTTAAAGCTCATTCCTTAACGGCAGTGTTGCAACGTCATGTAGTCTGCCCTTGTTAGGTGAAATATTTACATGATTAGTATACATGTGTATTTTTTCCCACATTGTAAATTTGTGTAAATTTACAATGTAATTTTTTTCAAACAAATTCCTTTACAATACATTAATCAACACTAAGAAAACACACACTTCATTGCATTCAGCATGAGCACTGCACTTTTTTTTTTATCTCTTCATACACACTTCACATTTTTTTTTTGACAAAGACTATCAAATATGATGTCATATCTGATAGGAGTAATTGCAACTGTTCTTCCTTGCATATTCTGTAAATTTCAAAATTTCCATGGATCACACAATATTAGAGATCCATTCGTCAAAATCCTGCTCACCTCCCATCAAGGGGGAACTGGGCGAGGCAGAAATCTCCCACGGCAACGGTGGTGTCCTCCGTCTGGGTGTGGCTTGCCATTTTCTGGTTCAGTGACTCCATCAGCCGCTCCAGTCTGTATTATGACACAAACAAAATAAAAAGAGCCAGAGAAATAAAAAAAAACAACAACAAATGGCTACATCAAAATTGTAAAAGAACAGCACACATACGACAGATGACCGAAAGCATGACCATAGGACCACCATGGTGTGGTAGTTAAGAGGACAAGTTTCGCCAAATATACATGTGGATTGAATGAATGTATCAATGTAAGTAGCACACGTCAGTGAAAGTTTGAGGAAACTTGGACAATCCATTCAAAAGTTAAGAATTTTCAAAGTTTTGGTTCTGCAATTGCTGGGTGAGAAGACTACAACAATTAATCATGTAACTGCTGAACAAACAGATAAAAAATATAAAGAGAATTTAACAAAATGTTATCTTTCTAGCAAAAGGAAAGAGCAACTGACATGTACCTCTTTGAGAAAGCAGTGGGAATATCACTCTTAACGCATGTCAGTAACACGTCAAATGAATGTGTACTTTTCAGAAAAAAAATGTTGCCCAAATCAAGCGAAACACCTGAGATCAATGTCTTAGACATTTTGAATGATATGGGTGCCTTTTTTCTTGTAATGAAAAAAAAAAATGAGATAATTTTGAAAGAGTCCATTTCTACCATTCACACAGGGTTGGTCTCTGTGATTGCTGTGAAAAATGTGGTAAATATGATAACTACACTTAATCCATGCACAGAATACATCCATTCATGATCACATAACTTACTCCTACCCTATGTATTCTTTATTATTTCACTGCACCATGATTGATTAAAAAAACAAACAAACAAACAAACAAACAAACAAACAAGCAAACAGGCCAAAAGAAAAAAAAAAGGAGAAATAATTCTTATTTCAGAGCATACAAGTTACCTATACTTTGATTTGACCAGCTGGACGTAGAAGCAGTGAGGGCTGTCTACAGCTGAGAGGTGAACTATGTTTGCTGTGTCCTTGCTGAGCTGGGCTGGGGGTGGCAGCCTCACACTGTAGAATCCAATACATGAGAGACAGACAGACAGACAGACAGAGAAAGAGAAGAGACAGAAAGAGAGAAAGAGATGGAATCATGAAGAAGACGTGACTAACCAAATGAGTTGACAACACACACAGATACACAACACAGACACACACAGATGGACACAGATGCACACTCACACAAATACAGACACCACTATACATAGACACACACACACACTGACATACTCAGTGTTGCTATCACATAACTGTGTGTCTCAATAGATGCAGTTGCAAATAAATAATAAAAAAGCATCAGAGGCAAACAACACACAAACAGAAAGACTTTTTTCACACTTCTGAAATAAAAAAAAAAGGAAGGTAATAGACAAATCTTGATTGTAAAATGCAATATGAAAGTTTTAAACCTAACTATATACTGACATGAATATACAGTTTATTTACCCTCTATTTAAACTCTGTGTTCAACAGAACAATAAAGTGCGAGTCATCTAGGGCAGTTCAAAGACAATACTGCAAATTAAATAGGAAAATTCCTACTAGGATAATTTCTTTTAACTGACAAAGAATCATCCTCACTAGTAAAATTATTCACACACTAATTTCATTACAGTGCCTGCTTTTCCACAAGGCCTCTCTAAATTCCCAGATAATAAATATTTCCATCTTGTAGGCTAGATATAAATCAGTAGCTGTTATAACTCTGTTACATAATTTGTTTGTGTGTGAGAGAGAGAGAGAGAGAGAGAGAGAGAGAGAAGAAAGAAAAAGAAAGCACAACAGACAAACTACCAGTAGATGAGTTAATAAAACATTGTGAAAACTGCACTTCCAATTTAAACATGGTAACATTATACAGCACAGATGTATTTAAATGATTCACAGGTCTGAATCTTTATTGCATCAAACAAACAAACAAATGTCGCTATTGCGACTGGTATGCCTCCGCCATAATGCATGGTTTTCCTTATAGGTGTATAGTACAATGTCTTCACCATGTGTGATGACAGTTTCACATAACTGGCAAAATACTGAAATGACAGGTTTGTCAGAAGTATCTTGAATATTCACTTTCCTTGAACTAGGTTTGAGATATTGTCTAAGAGTGCATGTACATGTATTTTGGGATTTGAGGATTTTTACATGACTTTTGACCCTTTTATAAGTTTATGCATTGAGTAATTTTCAAGGTATGAAGAAAAAGTGTATTTCAGTATAAAATCAAAAAGTTTTCACATTTTTGCCTGGCCTTTGACCCTTCACGTTTGACCTTTGACCACCCTTTGGGCGGAGGCATAAAAATGGAATGAAAAAACCAGGACAATTATTGGCACAGAAATCCCATAGCACTGTACACACTGTCCAAAGTCCCTTACACAGAGAGGGTTAAGCTCTAGACAATAAAAGAATGGGTCACAGTCAATGTATAGTCTTTATACCAAGCACTCTTCGATATCTCTGCCATTACATACCTTTCCTTCTCATGTGTGGATGACTTCAATGGGGGAAGTTTGACTTTCCCTTCGCATAGCTGCCGCAGATTCTGGATGTGCTATCATGATAGACAAAGAAATAAAAAGATGAATGCACACAAATGCAGACTTTACAAGACTCCAAAAGATAATCAACATTTTCATAACTGTAGCTCTATAGCTAGGGTTTATCTTTTAAAGACTGCTAACGGTGTTGTCTGATATATCAACAGTTGGTAGATTCAAAGTTCATTCAAAATACTGACAGGTAATAACTGGATGCATGTTGATTGGAAAGTTTATCACCAGGTCCTAACAAGAGTAATATTCACATCTTTGGATACCTTGATAAACCGCTACACTTCTCTTTGAAGGTCCATTGAATAGACCAACAAGTGAAACAAATAATCAAAACTTGAGAGCAAACTACAGTCTCTATGCAGGCCATTAAAAATGTTCAATCAGAATCAATGAATTTACTTACAAATGCACTTTAAGAAATAACAATTTTTAATAAAAAAAAACAAAACATATTTCTTATGAAGAGAAAAACATACTAATCTTGTAAATCACACTAGTGGGCAGCTCTGACGCATCCAAGGGAACTGCTCCCCCACTAGAGTGACATCAAATAAACCATTATTTTTTGTTCTAGTACTGACACAACAATGTCTCATCTACATTATTCCTTTGTTTAAAAAAAAAAAGAGAGAGAAGTGTATGCTAATATGTCAAAATATATATATGAAAATAAGATTTGAATTGAAGTGAAAAAAAAATGGTACCTCTGGATTGTTCACTGCAAACTTCCTGCGGATCATCTCCTGTCGGACGTTGTAGATCGTCGTCAGAGCTTTGGTCTCTTTTAGGTGCTTCCTCTCGACCAGTGGGTCCAGCCACAGAGTGTTCCCCAGGCTTCAATGGACCAAACGAAACTGGTTAAATCTTTATGTGGTCTACGGTTTTAGCTTTGCTCACCCAAGCTTCTTCATCAGCATTCAGTAATACATCTAAACTTGACCTATTCGTAAATTGGCAAGCCCACTCAGGTGTAGTAATGTGCCTCAGTTTAACATTAAAGGCCAAGGTGAAACATACTGGATTCAGGGAATAAGGTAATCTCTATCTATTGACAATCAGTTCCACAAAATCTGTGCCAATCGGCAAAGAAAGCACTCCAGCCTGCATGCCAAATGGTGAACAAAGCGCAGAGAGGGTCAAGTATCTCCTAGCTTAATGTCATGACCAAATTAAAACAGTGTGTCATGTAGCAGCCTACAAAAAGTGATTTTGCCATTTCTTACAAACGATATTAGTCACATTATCAACATTCCTGCCTGTTCAAACAATGCAAGCCCCCCCCCCCCCATAATGTTAACCACTATGAAACAACTTTTGAAATTGTGAGACTACTTCATGGAATCCTTTTGAACTGTTACACATTCATTCAACAGTAACAATTCCTAACTGTGATCATCCCATCAGTGTGTAAGATAACATTTTATAAAATTGAAAAGGCTGAGGACTAGCAACAAATTTCTTGATAAGTATTGATAAACAGTTTTATGGTAATAAAACATATGTATATTTCAATCAATGTTTTCTAGAAGTACTTTCATTAAGTATACTAGGAAGGTTATCTTCTGTTTCATTCATTATTCTAATGGTATATAATGTACACTGTAAACACTTTATACATAAACCTGTGCTTTGTAACATAAACATGACTTGTTGTATATCCATAGTACGGTTCATAATTGTGCCCTTGGTGTTTTTGTTATTCCACTCAGCCTTATCTTTGATATTATTTTGTCTATAATCTGTAGGGGGACTACATTCAACAAGCAGTGCTTCTAAGTAGTCCCCTCCACATTTGTACATGGTGTGATTTTATCTCAGAATATCACGATATTTTGTATATACATGTAATATACTCTGTATAGTATTGATATAATGTCCACTATGTGTTAAACCCTGTATATTTTATCATATAATGTCCACTATGTGTGGAATATGAATAAATTTCATTTCATTTCATTTCATTTCATTTCATTTCATTTCATTTCATTTCATTTCATTTCATTTCATTTCATTTCATTTCATTTCATTTCATTTCATTTCATTTCATTTCATTTCATTCCATTCCATTCCATTCCATTCCATTCCATTCCATTCCATTTCATTTCATGATAGTTCCAGAGGTTGCTGCTCGTTCACCCAGGAGTGATGTACAAAACAGATGTCTCCTCACCTCAAGGCAATATTGCCTTCAAGCAGTTTTCCCTGCAGGAGCTGGTACATCTGGAGATCAGCATGCGTCGTCCAGGAGAAATCCTCATCAGTGGGCTTGGCCTTGCACACAACCACCTCAACTGCCTACAAACCCAAGACCACACCAAACACATTATGATGAATTTAAAATCATACCATAACCCTGAAAGAAATGACATGCATGAGATCTACACAAACATATATGCTTATATATTTTTGTAGCATGTTTGAAATGTACATAGCCTACAGGGGATGAATAACAAATTTTTTTTTTCTCAAGATGAAAAAGAAAAGGAAGGGGAAAAGCTATCACAAAGAACAAATGAATTTGCACGGATCTAATGAAGTAACCAACCAATACCACCTAGAAGAAGTACACTTTTTTTTCCCTGCACAACACGTCTAAAATGTGGAAATATCATTCCTCTGTCTCCATCCTCCCTTAGTTGCATTATCTGAAGGTCACAGATAAGGAAAACTGGCGGAAGTTTCCACCTGCATTCACCTGGAATTTGACAGCAAGCAGGTTGTCCGGTAGTCTGAGGAGTTTGTCCACACTGACCTCCTGATAGTGACCGTCATCGACATACTGCACCTATTAGCAATCACAAGAACAGAAATGAAAGAGACACAAATAAATGCAATCTGCTGTTTTTAACAACTCAAGCTCAGTATCTGTTTTATATCTTGTTTTTGCTTGGCTGCTCTATCATAATACTGACATACTATTAAAGGGACGGTATACTTTCGGCTGAGATGGAGCTTCATGTTTCCAGTGTTTTTTTATGATTATTTTTTTAGATAATGACAAACCTCTTATGAAATATGAGAGAGCATATAATTCTTAGACGAATTCAAAGATTATTTGACAAAAATTGGTTTTGAAATGACTAAGCTATCCAAATCAAAGTGATCCCAATAAAATGCAGGACCCATCCACAAAGATCGCTTTGTTTTACTTTTTGTTTTTGGATATCTCAGCTGTTTCAAAACTGATTTCCATCAAATAAACTTTGAATTCCTCTTTGTATTTTATGCTCTTTAACATTTCATGAAGTGGTTTCTAAGGATCTCGCAAAGTTAAAAGCTTAATCTTCACCTCAAAAAATACAATTCCTTTAAAATGGTAGGCTTTAAGTCCATAAAAGGCTAAACTACACATTGACTTCATGCTAAAAAAAGCCTTCATGGTTGATTAAAAAAAAAAAAAAAAAATGGCTCAATCCAATACAGCCAGGTGTCCTACAATAGGAGAACAAAACCTTCACATACCTCGGCTGTCGCGGGTGTGTCCTCCGTTGCCTTGGCAATCCACGAGAGAACCTGGACCCGGGCATAGCACCCCACGCTATCCACCACACCACAGACCTGTCCAATCTTTAGCGGCCTCTGGGCCAGCTGGTGGGCGGGGTCAGCGTACCAGGCTTGGAGGTCAAGGTTCAGTTGGACGGCGTCGGTCTCCATGGAGACAGTGTGGTGGTGGTCTGATGGGCGGTGCTTGATGAGGCGGGCGTAGTAACAGGAGGCATCAACCACGTGGGTAATGAGCACCTAGGTAGGTACATAAAACATATTTGATAAGCATTGTGCAAAGAGAGGAACAACTTGTGTGTGTTTATATCTAAACATTTGAGTGTGCGAACATCTATAATCAGAATAGCTCATATCTGTTCCCTGTTAATTCCCTATTTAACAGTGTTTGTGTTTCACATTTGTGTGGCGCTCCGTCGGAATGAGTCAAAAGTCGCAAAAAATGAAATCGTAGTTATGCCTATATGTGAATTCTACAGACTCTAAGCTTTACACTGATATGTAAATCAACTCATTTCGACATCCCTATAGATCATAAAAACGAATATTAACTACACTTATGATGTCAGTCCATTTTCTAAATAACGGAGAAAATCGCTCTCAAAGTTCAGGTTATGTTCAAGCTCACAACCTGTTTCTTTCACGGGACGAAACAATGCAACAGTCCTGCTTAGCGACGGCGTTTACGCTCCATCGCACGCACAACCATATAAGGCGATAGCTTGGGTGTGTAAGATAATTAACCAATCGCAGGACAGGTCTATCATTAACGATTCTGACCAATACGGTAGTCCGAATGTAAACTTTGGGGCGTTTGTGTCCGTGCCGCTGCTGCCGCATGAATGAGTCGGTACGCGTTGTGTGTCGGCTGCGGTGTAGTTTGCCCCAAGTTTTTAACTCACAAACAATAGGAAACAGTAGAAAGAAAAAGGCAGCAATGCGTATTACGAAAAGCATCTATAGCGAGAGCGTTGATCGCTTCCATTCTCCTCCCATGTTGTTGTCAATGGAAACTATACAGGATGCGTTTAGCAAGTACCAATACCTAAATCGAAAATGAGAACCTGTTGTAGGCGGGCACGCAATGCGTCTTACGAGAAGCGTCTTTTAGCGAGGGCGTTGATCGCTTCCATTCTCCTCCCATGTAGTTGTTGTCAATGGAAACTAAAGAGGATGCGTTTAGCAAGTACCAATACCTAGAAAGAACCTGAGAACCCATTGTAGGCGGGGGTTCAAAATGAAGTTAATTAACGATAGTCGTCTTTTGAAATTGTATTCTTTGCGTGTACTAAAAACCCTCAAATTACGCACATGGTCGTAATGTTGCAGAACATAAAAGACTGCTTTCGCGTCTGTTCTGCTGCAGCTGTATACCTCCGTAACATTCTGAATTCCCGCCATATTAGGCACATTTCCTTTATAGGCGTTGCGTCCTCAGTAATTATCGATTATCAAGCTTGCCAATGCTGCACATTTTATTACTATACGTATCAGAAGCAAAGGTTGATGTAGGCCTGACAGCTTCACGTTGGGTTTATAATAATGACTGTATCATGAATATACTTCTTATTCTCGGTCACTTTTGTAATACCATAGCATATAAAGAAGCGTTAACTTGTAGCTTAAGTTTTTTTTTTCCCTCACATTTACAGTTACAATCTTTCTGCATTTCTGAAGTTGAGTATAGATAATTATACTGACATATATTCTGAATTAATACTTTACGGAGGCCTTACTCATTTCGTTTTGTATTCACAAACCTTACTAAAATAAATGATTGCTTGATTACTTTCGGCTAAAGGAAACACCGGAAAAGGAACCGCATTTAATGTGTGTGTGTTTGTTTGTTGCTGTTTTTTTTAACGAACCTAAGCTAATAGCGAACCATATTTCATTGTGTGATTAACGAACCTTCAGAATAATCAATTGAATTCCCCCCAAAAAACAAACAAACAAACAAACAATTCAATGTCATGCGTTGTCAATAGTGATAAAAGGCCCGTTTTTATTTAGTAGTGTGCATGTCTCAATACTCCTGTGTTTCTTTTTAAGGATGTAACTCTCCTTATGATTGCGATTGATGTTGAGCTATATCTTTCCCGCAAGCTTGAAAAGGAAGCAGCTAAAATTCAGGCAAGGAGAAGAGTTTTTTTTTTTTTCCCATGAGATACAATCATTAAGACACACAGTACATTTACTCCCGAAAGTTGTGTGATTGCTTATGCGCTAAAGAATTGTGTCCATTATAATGTATCAGGCACTATACAAAACGGTTGAAATCTGCTGAAAGTCGAACTTCGTTTTTTTTTTTTATATATATATTTCATTTCCATTTCAAGCGGGGATAGACTATAGGAATTAGTTTGTCTCTACTGACAGGAGACACTAGTTTTCCAGTACATACTCCGCATTTAAACAGTCGCCATGTTTTCGTGGTCAGAATCAGATACACACGTCCATACCTACCTGTAATAGTCCGCATAAAAAAACAAGCACGCCAAACAAATAATTTGATAGAATTAATAGAACCCTCAGCGATATCATGCATGGCAGATCAAATCAAGTTCAGTAGGTGAGAAAGCTAAATGATGTTAAAAAGTTGACTTCTTTGCGTTTCTCTTTCAGTTTATGAAAACAGAATTACACTATTGAAGCGGATTGTCTTTGTTTTCAACCAATGCCATACAAAGCATTTTTAGTCTTCTGAGCAAATCTGAATCCCTATATACTTTAATTTTTGCTTGATAATGTAATAACACTGGTTATAACTTTAAAAAGGACTCGCAAATTCAAAGTTTCAAACCGTATACTAAGACATTATATCGAACACGGTGTATTTCAAAAAAACATTTTGAATGCGTTGTGTGTTAGCATGTTAATGGAATCAATCTGACTTTTATTTTCCGTACGTAAAGCGCACAGAAACGAAACCAAATGTTACCAAATACAGTGGAATCCATTGTACGGGGTGGTATTATTATTATAAGTATATCCCTTTCCTTTTTACTTTTATTATTTGGTTGAAGCAGTAGTCAAACCATGTGTCATTATCGTAGCGACATCACTTAGGAATTAGAATGTATGAAGATAATGGTTACTCATTTATTTCACGCTATTATTATAGCATTTGCATTTTCCAACTGTTATTGACAGTATTATGGTACTGTATGGTTACGATTACGAATGTTGGTTATGAATTCAAAAGGTAGCTGTTTTGAAACGGTAGTTCGGTACAAGTTCGAAACGCAAACGAAATCATCGTCATAGGGGGAACTGATAGCTCTAGAAAACTTGTTTAGCCCAATAAAGATTACCGTATGCAATCCTTGTAAAATGTTTTGACTATGGCCATCTGTTGAGTATTTTGAGAAATTATATAAAGAATTATTTGTTTAGACTATGCCAAGAATTAGTTTGAACTATGAGAATAAAAATGCGTGGTTACCCCAACAATGTCGTAGTTCGATGTATAGACATGATGGGTAAAGTGAATTCATGACTTGTTGACTAATCTTTGCTGATTGATGATCATTTCCGTATTAAAAACCATCAGATAAGTCTCGTAGATGATACCTTTGTAATCGTAGTCAAAATTCTGTTGAGCGATGAGACGAAAACCAACAAACAAAATGCCATGTATCATCGCTCGAGTTTCCAACATTTGGCGTCACCCGACCAACAATAAGTGACGAATCAAATGGAACATTATATTGTGGGAAAGCGGACTGTGTTACGATTTTGAAATGTTGTGAGCAATTCTTTAAAAAAAAGAGAGAGAAAATGAGGCAGAGTTCAACAAATTAGAAAAAGCACGTAAATGCAGGCGATCATGTTTAATAGTCAAAGTAAGAGATTACAATCGGCCATGCGGATGTATATGATTGCCTTATTTACATGTCTGATTTCTATAAACTATGTTATATTTAAATTTAAGTTCCCTTCCCTCCTTGATAAAAGTTGTGTTGTGTTTTCGCTATAGGCATTTATTAGGACACGCTATAAAAACGACAACAAATGACTACTATACATCAAGAGATGACCTATACATGAACTACAATAATTCTGTACGTTCTGATATAATGCAACTGCTTGTTTGTTTGTTTGTTTGCTTGTTTGTTTTGAATTACCATGGTCTATGTTTACCATGGTCTATGTCAGGAGAAAGATGAAGAAAAATAGTAGAGTGTATCACTTTCAAATCCGAATGATTGCGATAAGTGTGTATTCCCGCCCTTTCTATACAGGTAAACGATTTAAGCTTGGTATGCTATTATAAAAGCCTTGTGTCACGCAGAAGAACTGATTCCGCGATCCCTTTAACCTTTCATAAAATTCACATTTTAAGATAGTAACGATAGCTTGTAGGAGATAAAGTAAGTAAGCGTCCCTGGCTGTGGTTCTGAACACAAAAGGGGACTGAAAAAATCTTTTACAAATTAGCAGACATAATGCCGATCCTCCAACACTGTCGCTCCATTACGTCACTAAAGCTGCTATCAATGACGAAAAAAGAATACTGGTTGCGTGATTATCCACCCTTTGATAGCAGGAAGTTTAACTTTCATTGTTCAAGGCTTCGTTGATGCGGGGTTTACTCGGATACAAGGCGTGAACAGTGTCGTCCGAGTTCTTTCATTCGGAATTCCTCAGAATACACAATTCAATAGGCAATTAGCGCTGCTACTTCGCAAAGCTGTTAGCCAAATTCTTTGCAGACTTGACCTCTCACATGTCAGCTACACGTAAGACACGACAAACAGCTATCATTACACACATTCTGATTTTAGAAAAATAAAGAAACACACTTTTGAGAAGCGACACAGCTTTCTGTCACTTTCTCAAATAGGTCCTACTTCTAAAAAATACACAAATGACAAGAGTCAGAATATCCTCCAAAGGGAACACGAGCTATTTGGGCATTGATAATGTTTGTCGTCCGATTTCTCTCCATGTCGTCGCGGTCCAAACCATCATAAGAAAATAGGGCAATAAGTTTTATTAACCGGGGAAATAAAATTACGCATTACATACATTTGGCTTAAAGTATCATACGAATTGTCGACTTTATAAAGACGAGAATAATTGACAACTTAGGCCATGCTATATCTCCAAAGATGAACTTTAAACAGCAAGTCACATACCAGGGAACGCAAGTTATAATTATTTGAATGAATTCATTAATGAGGCCAATAAGAGTTGTAAAAGTACACACACACATAGAGAGGTTTCAAGTTCGATATGTGATCATGTATTAGCTCATTGATAAAGTATCATAAATTTTTCGTGATCATTCGTTGGAAGTATTTTTTTTCAGCGCCATTTGTGCGTCACATCAATCACCACTTCATGAAATGTGGTGCATGTATCAAACGCAACTCGCTGGTCATGCAATCGATAGCCTTGGTCAGCTCACTGTTATTACGTAATTAAGCCCTAGCAGCCGCCGACGCCGCCGCGCGCACCATGCTTTGTTTTGTCTTCAATGGGGTCAAGAGCAATGCTTCATTAGCATACGCCCTAGCAACGGAGGCGGAGTTTCAATCGGGCAAGAACAATAGGTGCGAAACGCAACGCAAAGGCGAGCATTCGAAAAAAATGAAACCGAAAAAAATTGTCGCAGAAAAACTGTGATTTGGGACACTTGTCCTCATTTTTACACGCTGAAATTTTCTGTACAAATAGATAAAACGTCAAGGAATCAAAATCCGTCATAAAAAAATTTCGACCCGAGCAGTGCTTCCCCTTCATTTTCCGCTCATTACGGGAAAAGTCCCCGTGCGACTTATGACTCATTTTGTCGGAGCGCCACACATTTATGGATGTATACATGACTGATTCTTATTAACTAACATTTTATCAAACAAACAATGAAATAAATATACACAATAATGAATATCAAACTCTACTTATGCCTGTAAATAATGACTATGGCAACAAGCAAAAAGCTGATCTGAATTGAAGTATTACCACACGATAATTGAGACCGTAGTATCAGTACATAGGGGCAATCCATAGTTAGGTTCATACTTGATGTAAACACACTTTGTAAGTAAAAGAAGCCCCCTGCCAATACCTTCAAAATTTTTGTTTTGTTCTTGTTTTTTTTTTTTTTTTTTTTTTTTTTGGGGGGGGGGGGGGCGTTATGTCTTTTGTTTTTTTCACTCATGCCAGCTCTAATACATCTACATGTATTTGATACTTGATTATATTTATATTATGTCCGTACATGCATGCTTGATACATCTGAAGTGCTTGTGATGAAAAGGTGCTATAAATTAAATGCTAGTGTTTTGTTAAGTTCACAATGTGGCCCATCACCATTAGGCAAGAGCAACACATTACTCATACTCAAATAAGGATTATCAACTAAAAGTATCAAATGGACCTGGGCCTGGATACCTCAGGTCAATGTCTTGTGCACCTGAAAACATAACGGGCTTATAAACATCTGGATACAAACATAATAAACTATGGTATCAGTTTTCCTGACTGGATCCTCGAGCATACCATAACTGTCCCCTGAGTGGGCAGGTCAATGTACACTTTCTGGGAGCCTGGTGTGTCGACCTCTGGGAACACCATGTGTCTGCCAGAACATTTAATCTGGTTCCTGGAGGAATAGACGAAGAAGAAGAAGAAGAAGAAGAAGAAGAAACACTTTACATTTATCATGATTCAATCAAAATTCAACTGTCTTTCTGAATCAGTATATTAATAGGTCATTTTAGCACAATCTATCTTTCCAGTGTCGTCATTGCTCTGCCGTGAAAACTGTTTAGTGCCTTCAGAAGCCAAAATAAGGGAAATTCTACCTCTTTTACCCTTGGCCTGCACAAAATGATGAAGGCTCCACAAACAATCATGTGACATTTTGGAACATATTTTGTGAACATGCCAACAACCACAAGGCAATGTTTGCCAAACTTGATACTATTTCATAGTATTTTTTCCTCATATCTCTCTTCATAGAAACTATTCTCTGTCTGCCTTTACCTGCATCATGAGCATCTATTCATGGTAGGTACTGGTGCATTATAAGTGTTTATATTATCATCATTATTTTTATTTCTAGGAATAGCTGTTGATACATTGTAGGTACACTATAGCACTTTAAGATGTATCCCAATTTGGCAAGCATCACCCTCAAAACCATTTTTTACTTTTTTCTTATCTATCTATCAACCTTTTTCTCTTTTTTTTTCTTCTTTTTTATCTATATCAAACAAAAGCACATCTACAGCTGGTAAGAGGAGCACAATTCCACTATTTTTCCAATCTCCTTTCACTTTCCAATATACGCAATCTTGTCACACTATCATGCCGTATCACTTTCAAAACATAAACGCTAAAATGTGACAGGCATATGCTGAAATATGTACGGAGATAATAGAATTAGAACTTTAAGAAGAGTGTATTCAAACAGACAGTAAAGAAGGGCAGAGCTTAAGTTTGATCTCTCACCTGCACACTCCAAAACATTTCAGGCTATGGCAGAGGGGCTTGGTCTTCTTCCGTTCCTCTTTTGCCTAAAATGGAATGACATTGGGCAAAACCATTGAACACATCCAAGATTGATGAAGAGATTTTCAAAGGGATATTGTACAACCTACATGTAGCACCAGCCTCTATTTTGGACTGGAGAAAATGTCCATATTTTTCAAATATCTTCTGCTGAATATCAGTTGAAAATATTCTAGTGAGAGTATTCTACTACATAAACTGCATACACACTAACATCCATCACTGCTAATCTGTCATTCGTGCTGTAAGATACAGCCAAGCAAGGTACTTGGAAATAAAATGTACATTGGAAAAAAAAAATCTGAGAACAAATTACTTTCTTCCATGATGATCTATCTATCAACCTACCTACCTGCCTATCTATCTATCAATCTATCTCTCTATCTATCTATGTATCTATGTATGTATCTATGTATGTATGTATCTATCTATCTATCTATCTCTGCATCTATCTACCTATAATATTTCTATCTACCTATCTATCTACCTACCTATCTATCTATTCATCTGTTTACCTATGTATGTATGTCTGTATGTATGTATGTATGTATGCTTATTTGTATCTATATTCTATATCTATATCTATTCATTCATTTATCTATCTATCTATCTATCTATCTACATGTTGTATCTATCTATCTATTACATCAGATCTATATAACTACCTTTGTTCCATCCAATGACCTATGTTTTTATCTATCTATCAGCTGGTATAGGTCTGCGATGTCCAAGGACTGCATCTTTCCATCTCTCCCTTCTAATTTCCAATGTCTGCCAGGGCATCACTAACTAACCTGTTCGATTTCTTCCTTCTCTGCAACGTGGCTAGGAACGCCCTGCCCCGAACGACTCAGAATGTCTGCCAGGTGAGACAGTGCGTGTATGTTGGTTTTGTCCACAAAGAGGATGGACTGGCACTTGGACTTCTTCACCTTAAAGAAAAAATTGCAAGTAAAGTAAGTTAAAGGGATGGTACAGTACTGGTGGAGATGAGAATTAGGCTTTTAATTTTTTGTGAGATACCAAGAAAACACTTATGAAATAGTACAGAGCATACCATTTTAACAGCAATTCAAAGTTTTTGTGATGAAAATCGGGTTTGGAATGACTGAAACATCCAAAAACAAAGTAAAGCAAAGCAATCGTAATAAAGTGTGGGTCCCACACTTAATTAGAATCGATCTTTTTTGGATATCTCAGCCATTTCAAAACCAATTTTCATCAAAGAAACGTCAAATTCCTCATAGAATTGCATGCTCTTTCATATTTCATAAGAGGTTTCTCATTATTCCACCAAAAATTGTTGGAAACCAGAAATTAGGTCTCAACCAAAACTGTACGATCCCTTTAAATTAAATGTTAACATGCATTTAAATGTGCCGTATCTATCATGCAATATACTCTCAGTGCATGAGAGTCTACCTAAAGTGACAATAGCATGCACAAAACAACAGCAAACTAGTGGCACAATCTTACAAATGCAATGCTCAGTGAAATCAACCAAAACTACAATTAAACAAATATGACTTAATTAAGAAGAGTCTTAAAATTGGTATGTGAGGTTTCCTGTCAGATGTTAAGTTTAGTTAAAAGAAAAGATTGGGACATTCTATTTCACTTGATAGTCTTGTTTGCACATAGATGCCCATGTAGCTTCATTTCAAGCCTCTTTCTTCCTTTAATATATTGAGTGTAATGGCAAGCTGTCCCTCTGAATTCCATGGAATTTTCCCATAGAGAGGACATTTTGTAAAGGAACAGAAAAAAGCACAATTTCAGGCTGAACTACCTGTTTCAGCTGGACCTCATAATGTCGCATCATGCAGCCGAGTCGCCTGCCGTAGGCATTCTTGCTTGGGGGGAAGTCAAAGTGGATGATGTAAGCCGCATCAGTAACCCCCATGTCCTTGATGGCTCCATCCGTCATGACTATGAATGGCAGAAATACACAGGGAAGTAATAACAACAGTTTATCACAGCATTCATTAGTCTTGCATGGCAGATAACTTTAGGTATCAGTCTTCAACATACTTGCTACATTATCATATGCATACTTTTAGTTTTAAGTTTATAATGAATTCTGTAGTAAAAAAAGCTGCTGAATAAAGTGCATTATAATGAATTCTCACTTGTCAAAACAGACCCTTGTTTAGTTTTGTTGTTGTTGTTGTTTTTTTTTTCCTGGAGCAGTTGACCCAGATGGAACCATAAAGTAAAAAGAAAAAAGAAAAATACATTCAGATTTTTCCTCTTCAAACCCTCCAGATAAACCAAGTGCTTTTAAAAGGTTTCTGAGAAAGATATTAATACTTCTCTATATTCTAGCTTTCTGTATCTAAGTTCAATGAACCTTCAGATTCTGAAAGTTAAAAGGGAATGAGAACCAGAAATATATATGGATTGAATGAATGCAGAATTATTAGTACAGCACATCAATGAAGTTGAAGGAACATCGAGACAATCTGTCCAAAAGTTAAGGATTTCCAAAGTTTCGGTACCGCCTGGAAGACTTACCAAGGAGAGGAATAGAGTCTGGCCTGTGGTGTGCTGACCACTCCTTCTTGACCTTGTCCAGGGTGTCGGTCATCATGTCTTCGGTGGCCATCAGGGTGTAGTGGGAGGAGGAGATCAGAATCTGTGATGGTGGGGGGGGGGGGGGGGACCAGACACGCCCATTGTTATCATTGTGACCTGCCATCACCAAGGCCCGATGACCTCACTAAGCATCCAGGTTTCTGATTTTCATTACTAATTTGTTAGAGTTTTTCTTGGACTTTAAGCTTTCGAAAAGTGCTGAGGGATTTTTTACCAATCTACCTTAAAAAAAATGGTATCAAAGTTAGCAACAAAATTAATGTTTACTAAAAAAAAACAACAAACAAAACAAACTTTGAAGTCAACATACATGTGTATGGTCTAGTGTGGTTGAGATTAGGCATTTAAACACAATCAGTCATTGACTAACACCAAGCATCTTGCATAATAATAATAATAAAATAAAAAAAATCAAATTTGATTTAAAAAAAATGATGGCTTGGAAATATGTCATGAACATCATGATTGTTAATATGGAGATGAATTCTCCTTTATTGCATCTTACTCAACTTACAATGACATCAGTTTCAAAGTTATCATTACAAAATAATTCAATTTTGTGCACTAAAGATTGCCTTGGAAAATAATGTCTTTAACACACACCTTTAGAAAAAAATATGATATGCCATACATATCAGCAGAAAGTGCAATAGGTGAATTACCCTGGACAAAACAACAAAGTTAGTATGGATCACTTTTAGCACACTCCCATGAGCAAAGAACTATTAAGGGTCTAAAAATGCAAAGTAGAATATCAACTTGACCTTTGACTGATGATCATATACTAAGTATATAGATGTTCCTCTAATAGTGAAGATCTTTTCTGATCTTTTCTCTCTCTTTTTTTTTTTTCAGTTTCACTGCTATTGTGTAAAAGTTCATTTTGTCATTTTGTGTGTCTGCTAACATCTCGTAATGTTCATACATAAATAAATGACACTGTCCAAACTCCGAGAAAACAATTTTCCCAGTCTGTCTCCCTCTCTTTCTCAGAAAAACATCCAAACAAAATAGACTTCATTGAAGAGTGTCTTAAAGGTAGGGAATCCCATTTGCATGCCTTAAATGAAGAGTTGTATAAACACAGTGGTATGTTGAAGAGAGTATCATTTTAGAAACGCCCATAAAGTATTGAAAGTGGAAGGTAACATTTAGTACATTTTTATTGACCGTTAGATTTTGAATTGAATTTTTTTCAGGGCTCACCGTAAATTCCAGTACATTACTAGACTACCTTTGCAGACCCATACACTGCATGTGTGTCCATCATGTATAATTTGTGAAGAAAGTTCATCAAAACTTACAAACATTTCTATATACATTCTTGCCACACACTCTATATGTTATTACATCAGCTCTTATACTTTTAGATTTGAGTTTATATAGATAAAAAATACAGAAGACTGCAACAAAAAGGTTTAAGTGTGGCTGACACACAGAACTACTGAGTAGTTGAGTTTTGTGCATTATTCAAATTGTAGATAACTGTTGACTTCCAAATTTCTCAGCAGTGGCCCAAACAATTCCCCTGAGGTTCATATTTAATGTTTTGCTGCATTTTGGGAGGTCTGTGAAAGGTATCCCCTACCTTTAACAGTTCTCATTGCCTCTGAAAAATGTCCTCGGCAGAATGACCATTCTGTCTCCCAGCCGCTTACCTTGGTCAAATCGTTTGCCTTCTTCCGGTCGTTGGTGAAGATGATGACCTTTGTACCCTTGGCAAGGCCCGATTGCAGTTTACCGAGAAGAACACCTGTCCGTTGACTATCTTGTACAACTTCAATGCTCTGTAACACGGAAGGAATATACCAAATGTAATGTGCCCCAATAACGGAGTAAAAATAGTATGCTACCGCTTTCAACACTGTACAGAGTGGATTTAGCGCAATATAAATTCATATTATTATTATTATTATTATTATTATTATTATTATTATTATTATTATTATTATTATTATTATTATTATTATAATTTGTAGAAATAGATGAAGATGCCTACTTGTGCTGTCAATGACATTACACAAGCTCTCTGTTTCTCAAAATCTCTGGGCATAGCAGGGACTGAACAGATGAAAGCATATTTTTTACAGAGATGAAAGTCTGATGCTAACTCTTCACGGGGATATGTTCACCTATCTCTAATGTCACAGCCGAAAAAAAAAATTATTTACCATTCTTGATGGCAGTAGTGTGTGATCACGAGTAAAATGATACGAAACAAGGAAAAATAGAAATTACGCGGTGCGTAATATATGTCCCCGCCGGAAGTAGCATTTTGTAGCAAAATGTACAATATAGGTCAAAAATTAAGCTCAATGGTCAAAGAAGTCAAAGGTCAAAATTCTGTGTAGAAGTTTTGAAACGCTCACCTAATGCCATCACATAAAGCAAACGGAATCGAAATCGGGTTAGAAATGGCGAAGGAGTAGCATTTTGTAGCAAAATGTACAACAAAATGTAGGTCAAAAATTAAGGCCAAAGGTCAAAGAAGTCAAAGGTCAAAATTCTGTGTAGAAGTTTTGAAGCTCTCACCTAGTGCCATCACATAAAGCAAACAGAATCAAAATCGGGTAAGAAATGGCGAAGGAGTAGCATTTTGTAGCAAAATGTACAATACAGGTCAAAAATCAAGGTCAAAGGTCAAAGAAGTCAAAGGTCAACATTCTGTGTAGAAGTTTTGAAGCCCTCCCCTAGTGCCATCACATAAAGCAAACAGAATCGAAATCGGGTTAGAAATGGCGAAGGAGTAGCATTTTGTAGCCAATGTACAATATGGGTCAAAAATCAAGGTCAAAGGTCAAAGAAGTCAAAGGTCAAAATTCTGTGTAGAAGTTTTGAAGCCCTCACCTAGTGCCATCACATAAAGCAAACGGAATCAAAATCGGGTAAGAAATGACGAAGGAGTAGCATTTTGTAGCAAAATGTACAAAACAGGTCAAAAATCAAGGTCAAAGGTCAAAGAAGTCAAAGGTCAAAATTCTGTGTAGAAGTTTTGAAGCCCTCACCTAATGCCATCACATAAAGCAAACGGAATCGAAATCGGGTTAGAAATGGCGATGGAATAGCATTTTGTAGCAAAATGTACAATATAGGTCAAAGGTCAAGGTCAAAGGTCACGACTGAAATTCTGTGTAGAAGTTTCAAAGCTCCCATGTAGTGCTATCATACAAAGCAAACAGAATCAAAATTGGCTCATAAATGACAGAGAAGTAACAAATTGAAGATTTTGATGACACACGGACGGACACACGGACACACACACGTACGGAGCCCGTTTCATAGTCCCCTGCTCGAACTCGTTCGGCAGGGACAAAAATAAGCTTCCAAACTCAATATCAAGGCAAGGTTGGCTAAATCCTTTCATTAATTTTATCATAATTTGTCGGTTGGAGTATCTCCTTTTGTTCATACACATAAAAGGAGAAAAGACATTTGAGAACATGAAAGCATTACCTCTGTAGACTTGAAGTATGGAAGAAGCAACAGGTTAATAAAAAGTTCATGACATTGAAGAAATTTCTTGAAAACACAGAAACTTACAAGAAGAGAAGTAGTCAGGATAGATTTTCCGCGGTTGAGAAGAAACCAAGGAAAAGCAGTCCAGGACTGCAAAGCAAGAATTTTTCACTAATTGTAGTTGACACCTTTTTCACAGCATATTGTCACAAATTGCCACTGGCATTCAATGCATATGATAGTGTACAAAAGAACTTTCACATGCATTTTACTTCCAGAATCTTGGCTCTTGTGAAATTCGTGAAATTACAATGCATACGAAAATTTCTGCTTTTACAATGTACATCACTGGGTGTATTGTTTGTTGATCCTTACCTGTCTCACTTTGGCGTAGATGGCGCCCTCTAGTTTGTGCGTAACGACAACCATCTGATTGGTCATGTAGACCCGTAGGAAGGAGCCAAGGGAGGCGCGCCACTCGGAGGCGAAGACCAGCAGCTGGCGTGGGGCTGACCGCGTGCTTTGGGCCAGCAGGGAGGACGAGTACACCCTCATCAACTGCTTGACCTGTTCGACCAATGGAGTTCAGGAGGGTGCAAAGAAGTAGAAAAAGTAGTAAAAAGGGGTACTTTAGTATGGACCATTTCTGGCTATTCTGTATTTTGCTCACCGTATGACTTTGAATAAAAATTACATAGCAAACATAACTCAGATTAATTTGCACAGTCACAAATCTAATGCTCACCTTTCATGTAATCCTCATTGGTGTTTTCCTACCATGCAAAGGCATATAATTACCAACAAAACGTTACACACTATAAATCTAGTGAAACCAAAAAATTATGTCATCAATTAAGCCATCATAAAATGTGTCTACACTATGCATACAGAATAATTCTGACTAGCAGATATCTAAAGACATACCATTTCTTAAGAAGCAAGTACTCTGCATATGTAAAAAAGAATTCAGATAAATTAGTGCAAAGGAATGTTCTCATATACATGTACCCATAAGGTCTACCAGATAAGAAACAGTGCTATAAGGTGAAATGTACTTTAACATTCAAATTGATTTGATAGAAACACTACTTAATGATACTTCCAGTTTTTCAACAAGCAAAACACTAGTTTGATCATGACATAGAAACTGCCATCCTGTCGACATTCCTAGTAATTGCTTTCAAATTTGACACGTTAAGAATCCTTCCTATACGCAATGGATTGAAAAAAGAAAAGTATTAACATGGTGGGGAAAGCGTCAACTTAAAACATTTTCAGTATTCTCTTAAAGTGGAAATATTTGCTTATTTCTGTGCATCAAGAAACTAGTGTGAAATAAAAGCACATAATTTTTTTTTTTTTTGCTTGTTGTATGTAGCAGGACTGATGTTTTTAATCTGTGGAATGAAAAACACTTGAAATTTGTCTTACACGGCTGAGCATGAAAAATTACTCATGCAAAAAATTCCACTTCTACAGTAGGCCTAACCACCTAAAACAAGCAATTGGCTTCACAAAACTGACACCATTGACAATACCTTACCTCAGCGTTGAAATCTCTGAAGAGAATATGGGCATTGTCAAAGACCTGTAGAGGGATGAACATAGATTTGGTATTATAATTGTGAGCAAGTTGAAGGGGGAAGTAGCATTAAAACAAAATTAATCATATTGGGTGTTATCAATGCAGAAATCTGATTGTATTTTTTTTTTTTAAACATACTGCAGAATGTCCCCCAAAAAGTTACATTGAGATTTTCGAATTGATAACATCCTTTATGATCGACCTGTCTAAGTGCTACTTCAGGGCCTTAAAATATAACATCTTAGCTCTATTTTGCAGAAAACCCCATTCAATTTGGTTAAGCGGTCACTGAGAAATGTAGATTGTTCTAAAGCATATCATGAGTCTGATTCTTCCAATTTTAGCAATTCAATGCCCTTGTGTGTGAATAATAGACAGAACTTGGAGGGAAGAGATTCCCGACATCCTCTACAAAATTCCTCATTTCTCTTTGACCACTGAAGCAAATCGAATGGGGTTTTCTGTAAGATGTGGGCAATGAGTTATAGTTTCATACCCTGAATTTGTATTTAGATTGATTCACTTTTTTTAAAGATATCATTGCGGAGGGTCCCATTGTATTTTTTTTTTTTTTTTTTTTTTTTGACATACTGTACAGGGAGAAGGGGAGTGGGATCTTCCGAGTTGTGACTCTCACAAAACACACACACACACATGAGACCTCCACACTATGTCCTATATGTGGGACACTGTATTTTACCTCTAACTGGATGGGACGAGTACACACTCACACACTCTTTGACTTACCAGGTGGCAGAGGCGGTTGAGGTTGGTGTGGTTGCTTTCCAACATCCTCAAGACACAGGGGATTGTTGAGACTAAGATGTGACAGCCATTGACTAGTTGAACCTTAGCAGCAGATTACATAAGTGACATAATGTAATGATCTCCTTTACAAAACATTACAACTTGCAACTGACTACAAACAAAACAATATTGATAATAATAACAGTAATGACAACAATGATTATGATAATAACAGCAATAACGGAATTAGAAGATAGTAATACTACTACTAATAATAGGAATAAATCATTGCATTTAACTTAAGTTTGTGCCACTACTTATATGTGATTGATTTTCATTATCATTGTATATATGCCACGTACATTATCAACACAGCATTTCAGTTGTATAGATTTTGCAGCTAGAGTAATATGAATATAGTTGATATGATATGGCTGGTTGATATTGATGCAAAATGAACAACAAACCAAAGTACTGCAGTGACATATGAATATAATGTATCATACATTTCATCTGCAATACACGAGAAGTCATAAGCATCTCTACAAAATGGACAAATAAGAATGACGATTGTGATGAATCACTTCTGACTTCAAAAAGAACAGCACAGCCTTAACCCTAACTAGGCCGGGGGGGGGGGGGGGCCTCCGAGGCCCCCCCCTCGACGTTCCGTGTGATGTATCGCAATCGCAAAAAGCTATCGCCGCGACGTTTCATGACATTTTTCTTTCGAGTCTCCCGCATCTTTTGACACGAAATTTGCGACGCCCGGGAACGCGGTTCCGAAGTTACGCATAAATATGTACATGCATGTCAGACCAAAAATTGCTCAAAAACGTGAATTCTTGTACAATTTCAATGCAAACTGTGCTTACAGGCAAATTTCATAAAAGCATGATTATTTTGGTGTTTTATTGATTAAAATCAATGAATAACATATTTTCTTGTTCGGAGCGATGTCGCGGACAAGTTTCGTTGAAAAAACAATGAAAAACATAAAGTCGAAAAAACAAAGAAATAAATAAGAAATTCAAAAAAACAATAAAATACTTAAGAATTTTTTCTGATATCACAATTCTTTTTTATTACATTTGCTAAGGACACTAAAAAGAATATTTACACAGAAAATGTGCCTGTTTTGAGCTTTATTTTGTGATTTATACCAAATAGTCTGATTTTATGCATCATCACGCATAAATTAGCATAATTTAGCATAAATGATGATTTTTTTGAAAAAATAACTTCATGGTATTTTAGATTACATCATAGGCAATGTGTGTGCCAATTTTCGTCACGATCGCGCAGTCGACAGCCGAGATCTGAAGGGGGGGCCTGGGAGGCCCCCCCCCCCCCCGGCTCTATCAACTACCTAAATAGCCCGGCCTAGTTAGGGTTAAAGGGTGTGTACAGGTCTGGTTGAGGTGAGGATTTAGCTTTTAACGTTTTGCGAGATATTCAGAAACCACTCTATGAGATGTCAAAGGGCATGCAATTCTAAGGGGTATCAAAAGTTTATTTGATGAAAATCGGTTTTGAAATAGCTGAGATATCCAAAAACAAGGAGAAACAGCGATCCTAATAAAAGGCGTGGCCTGTCACCTTTTATTATTATCACTTTTTTTGATATCTCAGCCATTTGAAAACCAATTTTCATCAAATAAACATTGAATCCTTCTTAAAATTACATGTTCTTTCATATTTTATAAGAGGTTTCTCATTATCTCACTTAGGATTGTTCAAAACATGAATCCCCACCTCAACCAGTACTGTACAGTCCCTTAAAACCCTGGAAAAGGAAAAATGTGTGTGATATAATCAAAAACTTGTGGATATAATCAAGTATAGTTCTCTTGCCATATACATGTAGCAGTGTCTCTTGTTTGGAGGAATGAAGTGAGAAAATATTAATAGATTGTTATGGAAAAAGAAGAAGAGATATTTTCTTACTTCTTGCTGGTGCTCATTGCCTCCACCATAGATCAAAATGGTCTTGAGAGTTTTGCTGGCTGCCTTCACAAACAGGTCGCACTGCTCTGCTATGGTGGTGGCTTCAGACCATGACGGACAGACAATCAACGCAAGTGGCTGTAGGTTCCACAAACAAAACCATAGTCCACATAATGTGCACAGCGTTCAAATGACAATGAATAACAATACAAACACCTACAACAGCCAGTTTTACGCCTCATTAAATACTCCACAAATCACAACTAGAAATGTCCATTGCCGCGCAATGCGATTGTATCCCCCCACACAAGCAGCAGCTTTTCCTTCATCTTCACGTTTGAGCGAGGAACAAAGATCCCCTCCCCTTCTTCAAACATTAAGGTGAATACTGTATAAGCTGTTATTTTCGCGTACAGATATTTTCGCGAATGACGAGGGAATAGACATTTTCGCGAGATGTTGTTTTCGCGAATCGTCACTGATTCTTACGATAATGCTCTATTAACACAACGCATGGAGTCATTTTCGCGTGTTGTTAAATTCGCGATCCAACTGTGATTCGCGAAATTCGCAAAAAATTAAATCCTCGCAAATATAACAGCTTATACATTATTGTGAAGACTAGGAGCAGCTTCAAAAAACAATATTTATGTAGAAGTAGATTAGAATATAATAGAAAGATTAAATGAGAACTTACCTGTATGAAATTTGATCTTTATTTTACGAGGGAGTTGTAGGAAGAGAATACATTGAGAGAGACCCGCTTTGCGCACGCGCAGTCATTTTTCGAAGCATCAAATGTGGCTGCTGGATATTTGACAGATTATGGAGAACTTAGCCTCAAGTTTGAAAACTTTGGGAGGGAGAGGAGGGAATGTATTCTCTTCCTACAACTCCCTCGTAAAATAAAGATCAAATTTCAAACAGGTAAGTTCTCATTTCATCTTTCTATTTTACTTCTGGAGTCTCCGAAAGAGACTACATTGAGATTTTGAAGCCCAGCAGCCATATTTGTAAGAGAGATAACAGAAATGACTCTATGAATTGTCATTTACCAAAAAGGGTTAATTGTTTACCTTGTCTGGTCATTTCTTTAGTAGAGCAGTTCTGAGACACTTGCTCCCATCATCGAGCAAGGGTTTGCTGTAGAACTTTCTGAAAGTTTTTTCATTCGTCCAGCCTGCCTTCTCAAGGATGAACGAAACTGGCAAGTCTGCTCTGTGTGCAGCTGACGTCGCAGCTGCTCTTGTTGAGTGAGCCTTATATTTTGAAGTGTCGATTCCTGCCGCTGCCATAACATCTTTGATCCACCGGGAGATGGTTTGTGATGTTACTTTCGCATGGGGTCTGCGAAAACTAATAAAGAGCCGACGCTCTTGACCTCGAATTTCCTCAGTCCTCCGCATGTAGGCTTTGATGTAGTTGACAACGCACAATCGACGATCTGGGGGGTAGGCTCTCATGCTCAGTGTGAAGCCAGCGTTTCCCGGCCTATTTTGTTTCAGTAGCTCGCTGAAATGAAATGTTACTGATGATCCCTTGAGTATCATGTTGCCCAAATTAGGAGCTGCAATGACTGTGCTCTCTGTGTTGAGATGACAGCCATGAGCATGCATAGCTTTTTGGTGAGATCTCGTAGGCTCAGTGCATTTGCCGGTGACAGCTTTCTGAGATAGCAAAACACAATATTTACATCCCAAGTATCTACATAGCGAGGTCTTGGGGTTCGGAGATGGAAAACTCCCTTCATAAATCTTGATATCAAAATGTTGTTCCCAACTGTAGAGGCACCATCCTCAAGAACTAGGAATGATGCGAGCGCACTTCTTGCTGTGTTGAGTGCATTGTATCCAAAACCTCCTACATGAAAAAGCTCACTAAGAAATTCTAAAACAAACTGAACATTAGAGTGAAGATGGCTTTTCTTCTTGCTCTTGCAAAAGTCTTTCCACTTCCTTATGTACACACAATATTGCTTCTTGGTAGAGGCTCTCCAAGAAGCGGCCAAAATGTCCACAATTTCCTTCTTTAGTCCTGTCCTTTCGAAGGGCTGCCGCATAACCTGCAACAGAGAAGATCAATTTGATCATACAAGGTATGTGGTTCATGCATTACAGGTTGCGTTAAAAGGTTCCCACTCCTTGTAATTAGCACTGCTTCACCCTTTAACATCCTTTTCAGCTTAGGAAACCATGCCTGTGTGGGCCAATTTGGCACTACCATTATGCCTTCAGCTCTATCTGTCCTAACTTTTTGAAGACATCTTGGGATGAGACAGAATGGGGGTAAGGCATAGAATTTGAATTCTCCCCAATCCAACGTAAATGCATCGATGGCTTCTGCATTTGGATCTGGCAACCAAGTGGCATATCTCTCAAGTTGGTTGTTTAGTCTGGACGCAAAGAGATCAATGTCTGGAAGCCCAAAAAACTGAAACTAGTTTATTAAAGGCTTGCTTGTTAAGCATCCATTCATTTCAGTCACTGAACTTTCTAGACCTGCTGTCTGCCTCAGTATTCTCACTCCCTGGAAGGTGTGCTGCAGTAACCCAAATATTACGTTCCATGCACCACCTCCAGATGTCTCTAGCTGCACTGTCACAGTCCTTGGACTTAATACCTCCCATGTTATTCAAATAAGCAACTGCTGTTGTGTTGTCTGACCTAAGGAGGACATGAACATCATGTAAAGAAGAGCAAAAGGACTTCAGTCCAAACCCGGCTGCCAATGTTTCCAGGTAATTGATATCATTCTTTCTAGCTCTTTTCAGTTCAAGATCGTTCCATCTGCCTCCTGTTTCCATGGACAGATTTGTGGCTCCCCAACCAAGCCCACTAGCGTCTGTACGCAGCTCAAGTGTAGGTCTGTTACGCTTAATAGGTGCACACTCCTCAATGACATGATTAATCCACCATTTTAGCTCTTCTTTCCCTTCTAATGACAGCTTCATAGGTCTGTCAAAATGGCCTTTGTTAGCTTTAAGGGCGGCAATTTTGTCACGTTCTAGGCATCTGTAGAAAAGAGGGCCATGTTGGACTCCAGGGAAAGTAGCTATTATCTTCCCGATAACATGTGACACCTGCCTGATTGTGGGTCTAGCATTGTCAAGCAAGTCTGAACAGACTGTGATAATGTCCTGCATTTTCTCTTCTGGCAGACAGATAGTCATATCACCCGTGTGCAGCTTAAACCCTAGGAATGTGAGCTTTTGTTGGGGTTCTAGCATAGATTTCTCCTCGTGGACTACGAAACCTAGTTCAGACAGGAAATTTGTGGTTGCACGTACAGCCTCCTCTGCTTGTTCTATTGACTCTCCGATAATGAAAGTATCATCAAGGTAGCCTAATACTATGTGCCCCATTTCTCTCAGTGTAGCGAAAACAGGTTTCATGAGCTTGGTGAAAAGTCTGGGTGCTGTGCTGAGCCCATTTGGTAGGACTTTGAATCTGTAAAATTTCCCTTTCCATGGAAATTTCACGAATTTTCTGTATTCAGTGTCAATTGGGATGGAGTAGTAAGCATCTCGGAGGTCGACTAAGGCTAGGAAATCTCCTGGGTAGATTAAAAGGGCAGCTGTATGAATGTCATCCATTTTGAAGTGTTGTACGCTCACACACTTGTTCAAATCTGACAAATCAAGTATTAGTCGGACACCCCCATTTTTCTTGGGTCGTGTGAAAATGTTGGAGAGAAATTCTTCTTCATGACCACATTCTTCGATAACATTCTTAGTCAGTAAGCTTGCAATCTCTCTGTCAATACAAGCTGAATTGTGCTGGTTTGGTTTGTATTGAATGAAGGGCTTATCCCTCCTAGGGGGCATACATGCTTCTTCAAACTCAATTTTTTGTAATCCCTGATTGCTGCCAAAACAAGGAAAAGTAGAAATTACGCGGTGCGTAATATATATGTCCCCGCCGGAAGTAGCATTTTGTAGCAAAATGTACAATATAGGTCAAAAATCAAAGTCAAAGGTCAAAGAAGTCAAAGGTCAAAATTCTGTGTAGAAGTTTTAAAGCCCTCACCTAGTGCCATCACATAAAGCAAACGGAATCGAAATCGGGTTAGAAATGGCGAAGGAGTAGCATTTTGTAGCCAATGTACAAATGGCGGAGTAGGATTTTGTAGCAAAATGTACAATACAGGTCAGAAATCAAGGTCAAAGGTCAAAGAAATCAAAGGTCAAAATTCTGTGTCGAAGTTTTGAAGCCCTCACCTAGTGCCATCACATAAAGCAAACAGAATCGAAATCGGGTTAGAAATGGCGGAGTAGGATTTTGTAGCAAAATGTACAATACAGGTCAGAAATCAAGGTCAAAGGTCAAAGAAGTCAAAGGTCAAAATTCTGTGTCGAAGTTTTGAAGCCCTCACCTAGTGCTATCACATAAAGCAAACGGAATCGAAATTGGGTTAGAAATGGCGAAGGAGTAGCATTTTGTAGCCAATGTACAATATAGGTCAAAAATCAAGGTCAAAGGTCAAAGAAGTCAAAGGTCAAAATTCTGCGTAGAAGTTTTGAAGCCCTCATCTAGTGTCATCACATAAAGCAAACGGAATCGAAATCGGGTTAGAAATGGCGAAGGAATAGCATTTGTAGCAAAATGTACAATACAGGTCAAAAATCAAGGTCAAAGGTCAAAGAAGTCAAAGGTCAACATTCTGTGTAAAAGTTTTGAAGCCCTCACCTAGAGCCATCACATAAAGTAAACGGAATCGAAATCGGGGTAGAAATGGCGAAGGAGTAGCATTTTGTAGCCAATGTACAATATACGTCAAAAATCAAGGTCAAAGGTCAAAGAAGTCAAAGGTCAAAATTTTGTGCAAAAATTTTGAAGCCCTCATTCAGTGCCATCACATAAAGCAAACGGATTCGAAATCAGGTTAGAAATGGCGAAGGAGTAGCATTTTGTAGCAAAATGTACAATATAGGTCAAAAATCAAGGTCAAAGGTCAAAGGTCAAAATTCTGTGTAGAAGTTTGGAAGCCCTCACCTAGTGCCATCACGTAAAGCAAACGGAATCGAAATCGGGTCAGAAATGGCGAAGGAGTAGCATTTTGTAGCAAAATGTACAATATATGTCAAAGGTCAAGGTCAAAGGTCACAACTGAAATTCTGTGTAGAAGTTTCAAAGCTCCCTTGTAGTGCTATCATATAAAGCAAACAGAATCAAAATTGGCTCATAAATGACAGAGAAGTAGCAAATTGAACATTTTGATCACACACGGACGCACACACAGATTGACGGACGGACGCACGGACACACACACGTACGGAGCCCGTTTCATAGTCCCCTGCTCGAACTCGCCTGTAAAAAAGCCTCACTCGACCTCCGACTGCCACTGGAGCATTCCTTGGAATACATTGCACACATGTACAAATACACTGGGAAACTGCAGGTATGATCATGATGTGAATCGAAACTACCTACCTCTTTGGGTATGCTGGTAGTTATTTCTTGCGCTGCTTTGGAGGCCTGTGCTGAAGAGCCTGTTGTGGGGGGCGGCTCGCTGTGCGGGGTGGTGGCTGCTTGCTGTGACCCCACAAAGGCCTGCTACTACCGCTAGCTGTTGGTCTGTGTGTTGAAGCAGCTGAACTTGCAGTCCAGCCAGTGCTTCTGTATTGTCGCTTGGAGAAAGCTGCTCCCCTGTACGGGTGGTACGTACTAGACTGTGGCCGCGAAATTGGATTTCTCATCACCCCTGATGCAGCTTTCTGCTCCTCTTTGAGAGCTTTCATTCTCTTTCCCAATTCATCCCCGAATAGGAATTTAGTGACGGGAGTGGAAGGTTTGCAAAGATGAGGGTAAGTGGCTGCCATGTCCGGCTTGATACGCTCTTTCCTCAACGAATTGAGTTCAAAATTGGCATTGCACAGCAACGCCAATGCGTCCTGCTGTGTGTCAGTCAGCCGAGGTGATGGGAAGGACTGTATTAGCGCACTCAGGCCCTTCGTCAGCGACTTCTGCACACGCTGTAACTTAGCATCTCTACTGCGTGTGTGTTGCAGTAGGTTATCCCAGATCGGGCCGGGCAGTTACTCGGGGCTGGATACTTAGATGCCATCTCTTCCAACACTTTTTCTTCTAGCAGGTGGCTGATGAGGTACATGTAAGTAGTAGTAGTCTAATGGGATTTCTGAAAAAGGGCTCTCTAAAATGGTGTCAGAGGCATTTTTGAGTAAAAGTTGAAAACCGGTCTCTTTTACCTAATTTGAGTATGCTGAATCCGAAAAATCCAGTTCCCAAGCGAAATTCACTGATCTTGACTATCTAATTTGCATAAACAAAATGGCTGCCAAGCCACAGAAATTACCAGACACGCATTTTCTAGAAATTCTTTGCAAACGAGCTGGAAAAAAGTGATTTGAAATGTTTGTACTAAGAATAGAATTACCAATTTAAGGGATAAACATATCTCAGGTGGTAAATAGTATATTTTATTCATAATAATGCAAATTAAGACTGAAATATGCAGATGAATATATATATACAGTATATTAACACTGGAAGAGTAATTTTGACATTTTTTTTTTCTTGAGAGGCAAATCAATTACTAAATATGTAGACTTTAAGGTTTCGAGGGTTAGGAAAACTCCAGTTCCCAAGCGAAATTCACCGATCTTGACCATCTAATTTGCATAAACAAAATGGCTGCCCAGTCACAAAAATTGTCAGTTTCGGACACGCGTTTTCTAGAAATTCTTTGCAAACGAGCTGGAAAAAAGAAGTGATTTGATATTTTGTACATAGAATAGAAGTAGCAATTTGAGGGATAAACGTTTCTCAGATGGTGAATAGTATTATTCTATTCATATTTATGCAAATTTGTACTGAAATATGTAGATAGATATATATTAACAGTGGAAGAGTAATTGTTACAATTTTTTTTTCTTGAGAGGCAAGTTAAACACTAAATATGCAGATTTTAAGGTTTTGAGGGTTAGGAAAAATCTGGTTCCCAAGCGCAATTCACTGATCTTGACCATCTAATCTGCATAAACAAAATGGCTGCCTAGCCACAGAAATTGTAAGTTTCAGACTCGCATTTTCTAGATTTGTGTGTGTGTGTAAACAAGCTGGAAAAAAGTGATTTAAAATCTATGTACAAAGAATTGAATTAGCAACTTGAGAGATAAACCTTTCCCAGGTTTTGAATATTATATTTCTTTCATTATTATGCAAATTAGTGCTGAAATATGCAGATAAATATAAACTAACACTGGAAGATTTTTTTTTTCTTGAGAGGGAAGTTAAGAACACTAGATATAATAGACTTTAAGGTTTTGAGGGTTAGATAAAAACCAGAATCCCTTTTCAGTGGTATCAAAATAAATTATGCAAATATTGTAATTAGAATGCAAATTATATGTAGGCTTCATGAGTTTTATGTGCATGCAGTTCATTCAGTAGCCTATATACCCTGGTAAAATTTTATTTTTTCAAATCCTCTAAAAAGGTCCTTTTGGATTTTTTATTAAAGAATTCAAGTTAGGAACCCGATTCTAAACCAAAATTGATTACGCTAGGGCAAAAAACAAAAACAAAAACAAAAACAGCAACAAAACAAAACAAAAAACGGGTCTTTTTCAAGCGAATGAACTTTAACATCTAATTTGCATAATACATCGTATTACAAAATAGCTGCAATATTGCCATAAAATTGTTAATTCCATGAAAATATTTTTAGTACATCGATAATCGCAAAACGAATTGATGAAAACTCTCTCTGCGCGGATCATGACTCAACTTTTTATGGGGGGGGGGGAATGTCATCGACCAATGCCATTTTGTTCATATGCAACATCTATTATTGTATTGTTCCAATATGCAAATCTGTAGCATCAGCACGGAAATTCTATTTCCCAGTTAACCAGAGCATGGTAAGCATATATATATATATATATATATATATAAGATTCCACTTCGTATCAGACGCAAATTGTCGCCATTTTGCCTGTCATTATATGCTTTATCAAGTATAGTTTTTGAACATCCATGTTGACACTTGAATTTCTGCCCAAGAAATAGGATATGGGTCTTTTTATGGAGGACCTGTGTTTTCCACCACCTTGCGAACATGAAGTTACTTTTGTTCCCTTGAGAGATAACATCGATCCGATAGCTACCTTAAAGAGGCCTTCTTCCGTAGATACGGGAGTTGTGCTTTTTCTGCCAGACCGATACTGACAGTAGCACTCTTATTAAAGCAAGTCATCAATGACTCACAATCATCAAGGATGCTGCTTGTACGAGAAGAAAACTAAAGGGTTCCAAGAAGATGGTTGTTATCAGTCGTCTTTATAAGAATAAACTTATATTCGATTCAAAAGATGCATCACACAAGCTCGTTTGGCACAAAATATGTTCCGCTCGCGGAAGCAGTTCAACGACGATACTCCTGTATTTAAAAAAAAAAAAAGATACAAAAAGAAGAAAATCCTGCTCACTGTGCCAGACCTGATCTTTCTTCACCAGTAGACAATGGGTGGGAACGTTTTGATCTGGTCTACAGCCTGTACAACTGATATATCTAGCTCCAATCCTGCAAAGTTGCCTTGAGATGATTTCATGTGCATGCGAAAGCAATGCAGAACATTTCGATGCAAATGTCACAAATCAGGCCTACGATGTACAGCAGTGTGTGCATGTTAGCAACAATGTAATGATGCAAACCTTGCATGAATGTAGATCAATTTAGCCCGATTGTTATGAAACATATTCATATATTGCGGCAGTGCGTTGCAGAATCTCGAAACCTGCCTGGTCTACGGCCTCTTGAATATCAATTTGCAAACATATTTCCTTTTAGTGTCATTCAGTTCTTCTTTATTGATTGATTCCAGTACTTGATTTACTTCGGACTCTGACGACATCATAATGTGCAACTTGTTTGCCCGATAACTTAGCTGTATTTCAGTACGCCATTTTGATAACAAGACTTTGTTTTAGGGAATATATCCACAGAAATGGCCAATTGTTTGTATAATAATACATTATGCAAATTAGATTATTAGGGTATTTCTAATAGCTGTTTTTTTTTTCTTGTACCTCTTTATCACAAAAGAATCATCAACTTATGTCTTGATAATATAACCATAATGATTCAGATTCATATATCGCGACAATGTGTTGTAGAATCTCGAAGCCTGTCGTAGTATAGCCTCTTGCATACCAATTTGCATATGTTATTGCAAATATTGTTATCATTTCTTTAATCTGAATTGGTTGATTCCAGTACTTGATTTTCCTCGGACTCAGATGACACAATGTACACTTTGTTTGACCGATAGCATATCTATTTTTCACTACGCCAAGGTACATTTTGATAGCAAAACTTTGTTTTAGGGGAAAATATGTTGAGAAAATGGACAAATATTTGCATAATGTATCATGTAAATGAGATGCATGTTTTATTTTTATACTTTGATACTAAACTGATTAATTTTGATTCGACTCTGGCGACATCAAATACTTTTTGTTTGCCCGATAACTTGTTAAAATGATTAAAAACAGAAGTGAACACATAGGTACTATGCATGAGCATATATATGAGGTAATGCATTGCTGTATCAGCAGCAACTCCTAATTTGCATATTCACTTCTTAAATAGCATATATAAGTGAAAGTTATGAACAACTGACGACCTAGCTATTGTCTTTGCACCTTAATTTCTGAAATAATTACTATTTCTGCATGTCTAGGGAGATTTTATGAAAATTAGATCATCGAAACACCTTAAAAAGCAATGAATTGGCGGCCATTTTGTTTATGCAAATTAGATGCTCTTAGACTCAAAATTCCGCTTGGGAACCGGAATTTTTGGATTCAGCGAACTTGAATTATGCAAAATAGACCAGTTCCCAACTTTTACTAAAAAATGCCTCTGACAGTCATATTTTCCCCAAATCCCACTAGACTATAGAGCTGGCTAAGTCCTCGTCCACCGGTAGCCCCGTATCACCCGGATTGGCAAATTTTGCTGCGAGAATGAAAATTTCTTGCACCTCTGCAGCGTCTGATGCAAATTCGCCTTCTTCCCTGTTGGCTTCGCCCGTGTCACGCACGTGCGGCTCCCCGCACTGTTGCAAATCAGTTTCTATAGGAATTTCACACTGTCCGGCGCTGTGCGCCTCATCGTACGCCACAAAATGGCGCGATGCCGGTTTCGGTGTGGAGTTTACACTGGGCAGTGCGTCGACCACTTTACTCAGAAGACTTTCCAGTCTCGATAGTCTGTCCTCGACATCCGAGGCTTTTTCGGCCGTCTTTGGGCCCTGCTTCGATTGCGGCACTTTACCCGCCATGTTAGTACCGGAAACCTATCCGACTTTACTAGTTTCTTTTTCGGCTTGACTTTTTTGTCTGTCGGAGAGGAATGTTCTTCGCAAACAACGTTGATGTTTTCCGCTGCGCCGGGCTTAGCCGGATGATGCAGCTGTTGGAGCTGTACAGTTGTGCCTCCATCACGATGTAGCCATCGCGTGACTTTCGTGGAATGAGGCCGCTAGAAGAGGCTGTGCTTGCTGCCTTGCTAAGCACCGAATAATCGTTGTATGATATAGGAAGATTGCGGAGATCTAAATTCCACTAACTGCTGGTTTCTAGAACCATTAGTACCGCGAAAACGCAATAAAAATCAGAAATTTCGACTGCGATAGGGGAACTACGTTCGAATACTCGTGCGTAGAAAAGTGATATGACTGCGCGTGCGCAAAGCGGGTCATTCTCAATGTAGTCTCTTTCGGAGACTCCAGAAGTAAAATGCATCTGTATATAAAATTCAAAAGTATATACCATCTTCACGATTTCCACCATGATCTTAAACATGTGGGACTACAACAAATCTAGTCTATCACTGCACTACACTAAAACTGAACAATACAATGTTAACTTTTCGACGTATCTTGCCTTTGATGTACCCGTGAGTGTTTCTGTATATGCAGACAGAAAATCTGACATCTTCGGAAAAACAATCTAGAAGACTAGACCTAAGCTCTATTAATTCCAGCAAAAATGCCACACAAACGCATTTGTTTAACGTGTGAATGAATGTCCTCGAGCAACGCTCTTCCCCTCAGAGTGAGGGCGTGCTTCGGTTTCAAAGGCCGTGTGTGACGTCAATGCATAGGGTCTATTATTAGATAAACAGTTTAAGCGGTTGTTTCTTTGCAGCAGAATGATGAGTTATGAATGATAATAGGAAGAGGCGAGAGAATAGTCACTCACTCCATTTCCTGCTGGCAGACCGGTGTAGGTGTCTGGCTGGAGAAGCTGAGTGACGAGGGGCAGAATGTACGCCAGACTGGAGCCAGACTCCCTGGGGCCGATCCCCACCACATCACGCCCCCGCAGGACTGCCTTCCACGCACAAGCCTGGATGAGACTGACACCTGCTTGGGCCACATTCTCAAAAGTCTGAAAACAAACAGAGGTGAGTACATACACTTCAGGCATTTATAGTCACTATTTAGGTTCCTTTTATAATTAATGTACATAGAGGAACATAGATAGAGATAGATAGACAGAGAGAGAGAGAGAGAGGGAGGGAGGAAAAAGAAAGGAAAAGGAATGTGTTTTTCTGCATGAAGGATATCTCGGGGTTCATGTTTTACAAAGATTATCTCTGTATGGTATTTCAAAATACCAATGGAAATTCAATAATGTCTTTGTTGACTCTGCAACTCTGATAAAACTATACCTAATAAGATAGATGGTAATATATACAGCTAACAAACCAGTACCCAGTACTTGGACCTTGTACTACAGTATTCTATTAGCCCGCTGAGGATGAGTCCCGAGTATACTCAGGTAGGTGTCTATGGGAAATGCGTGATGTATCAAAATCAGTCCGTCCTCAATGGGTCAAACAGCCTTTGGGCAGTTTTCTGATCATCTATAATTGCCACTCTCCTATGATTAGGCATTAACTCTTTATGTGCCATGTTTGCACTTTCCACTCAGTCGATGGCGTGCCAACTTCGCATATTCCGCTCAAACGGACTAATCCGCTTAAACCGATCGATAAATCGCCTAATCCCGCGGTACAATGAAAGCCTTTCTCGCGCTTTTGTTCCTTTTACATACAGCTTGCATTCTATGTGGTGATTGACTATCAAGCGGTGTTCCCAACTAAATTTTCATGTAAATTCTAAGTTTCTCTCACGGTTTCATGTGCAAAAGTCATGCCTTAACAGGAATGTAGCAACTGGTCATTAAAAAATTAATAGAAATAGATTTGTCATACAATTTATATCAAAGCAAAGCTTGACATTACTCTCCAACTTTGCTCACTATTATGTACAGCTTAACAGAAATTTGTAGAAGTTATATAGATTGGAAAAACAGAATTCTTTCTCAAAGCATGACCACCTTCGTGTCTTAGAATAACGTGGCACATAGGGGGTTTCCACCATGGCAAATAAAAGAGTTAAATTCTTCAGCACATTGCCACAGTAGAACAAATAAGGTTTCTACAGCACACTACAAACAATACAATGATGCAAGGCCCGAATGGGTAGACGCTCACCTGCATATCTTATAGAGGAAATATATTCCTCTACCAAGGGGAACATTATCTCAGATGCAACTTACTAGGATGGGTATTCAGCAAAATAAAATCAGGATGCTCAGCAGAATGCCAGCTATGGTATCTACACAATAGGTATACAAATGAATCCCTTGAAATCTTGAAGCACAACAGATGAGCTCAAACAGGAGTAAGCTTTGCAAGAGAAAGGAATTGTCATTACCTTCCCACATTTCACACTAAACAGATGTTCATAATACAAGGAACTTCATATACTGTAAAAGTGGAAATTTTTGCGGTGTTGAAATTTTCGCGTATTTCGCGCAACAAGAAACTAGCGCGAAAATAAAAGCATGTGAATATTTCTGCTGCCCGTATGTTCCAGTAGTTGATATCTTGATTCCGTGGAATCAAAAACAGGCGAAACTCTTCTTGCCCGGCAGAGCGCGAAAAATTAATCGTGCGAAAATATTCACTTTTACAGTAACATTGAGCTCCTTGTTTCCTACAAAAATGAAAAGGAATATTCCTCCAACTTAAAAAGAGTTGGTAGAGACTACTTTGTCAGATCACTAGTGGTGACATAGAGAGCGTACCCTCTTAAGAACATCTGGAAACGGAGCCTGAGGTAGACGCTTGATGGGCTCTGGGATGTGCTCTCCATGGATGACCACGCCCATGTCGTAACCATGGTGATTATCAAAAGATGCTGAAGATGAAGGCTGGGGGACCGTACCATCATCTGGAGCTAACTGCCTCATCAAACTATAGAAAGATGACAGACAATATCACATGTTAACCTGAAATTACACTTTTTTTTATCCCTTCAATGTTGATCCACCTGCTTCTACTCTTCAACACTTTCTGACTTGCTTTTCAATGTTCTTCCATAACATTAGTCAAAAGCAGGTCCTCTATTTCTAAGTTTTTCTAATGTAAGCAGCAGTATAATGTCCAAGACACATACCATATGCATTACGTCCTACCATATGGCTGCTTGCAGATATCTGTTTAACAATGCTTTATAATTTCATACCATGGTTATCGCTCATATATATATATATATAATATATATATATATATATATATATACTGTTCATCTACATACCCATACACTATGCATGCACTACAAGCACTATGTAGTATATGACACAAATATCTATATTCCCACACCAACATTATCTCTCCTTGGGGTAGAGAACAAAAGATTAGTCACCAATCTGTGTTGTAAGGTGGCAAAAGGTGCTGGTAGGTAGGACCGAACTACCGTAAATGAACATGAATGTCTTCATACTCATGTGTTAGAAATAGTTCCAATATGTTGGAATAACTATCTGGTGTGGGAAATCTACATCAAATCAATTTTAATGTTCATGTTTGGTGTAATGAGTATATCTTATTAATTGGAACTTGTACACATAAGAGTTGTTGTATAATGGGCGAGATGAGGGGAAGGATATCGATGATGAGGGTGAGTCGGTCAAGCGTGTCCCTCATATGAGAAAGAACTTGACCATGTGCTCCATTGCTGTGCTGACCCTTGAGTGAGGTGGACAGTCAATCGGGTGTGGCTGCAAGAAAGCCGAAAGTAGACTTTGGTTTCTCCGTTCGAGGTATGTTGAGCTATATATCATTGTAAGATATCCTAGATATATCTTTCGTAAGTGTTATACTCAAGTGTACATGCATTTTTGATATAAATTAATAAGTTAATTCTTATTTTGATGTTGTTGGAGTTCTTTTGAAAGAGATTCATACTTAGGGAGTATGTTCTTGCATATGATACTAGACTTTTAAGTAACTCCAGAGGATGTTGATATAAAACTATTGCAGCGATTGTTGTATATAGTAGGAGCTGTACTGCAGCTCAGTGATTTCAACTGGAGTTGGTTGCATATATGTAGTCTTATATTGTTAGACAGCCAGGAATATGATTAGGCTTATAAGCCATTTCTAATCGTTGAGTTGACACTTGGAACGTTGCATTACTCAAGACTGCAGTATTATTCTTCTATTTCTACTTCTTTGCCTTCTTTTATATGCTTCAAGTTGTGTGACTCTCGCAGTGCGAGGGCATAAAATCCTTCAACCCACAAATTCAAGTCGTGGACGAGCATCCCTATTGTGTGTGTAGCAAGCATCCTGACAAGTAGCGCGCTACCAGCATTGCCCGTGAGTGAGAAAGGGAACGAGAGAGAGGAAAGCCCGCCTTACGACATTAGATATCTGCTTCTTTCATCTGCAACTGTTCACCTTCTTTGAATGATTTTTGTGCGTTCAGCCGATGTCTCTCTAAAATTGTCGCCTGGTTGGGCACTGCTGTCTTGGTCAGATGTCTCTGAATTGCCCCCACTGGCCGAGCTTCTCTTGTTCCAGTCTGACGAGGGAGGTGTGGCCTGGCGTCTCCACGGTACCCGTGCTACTTTCTCATCGCTTACTGGAGAGACAAAAGATGGTGGGGATTTTCTCTGGACTCTGGATACTTCTGGTGGAAGCACTCCCTGTAGAGGGGTCTTCTCTTTGGGTCGAACCACCGGTGCCTTTATGAAGGGTAATCTTAGAGGGAGGGAGGGCACGCTGGGTTTGGAAGATGGCTCAGGGGATGCGGAGACTCCATCATGGTCTTGAACTCTGCTCTTCTGGGATTGAGGTGCCTCTTGTGGGCTGGAGTCAGAGACCTCACTGGGTTGGGGTGAATTTGCTGGGGAAGGGGACTTCACCATCAACCGCTGCAGGTTGTCCGATTTTCGGATATTGGAGGTAGTGCTCTCACCTTCAGTATTTGTTCCTTGTGTCATTACAGAGCTTTCCTCTTTGGAGTGATCTGCTCCCATCCTCTGCACTTTGTGGATGGAGGGACTCGTTTTCTCATCTCCTGATGATGGGCATACATCTTGCGGCGCGCCCCTGCCTACATGCCGTCTGATCTCATCAGCTCTGTCAACTGTGACACCAGGCGACCTCCTGTTTGGTGGAGATACAGACGCTCCTTCACTACTGAGAGACTTTGTCGTTTGTCGCCATGGCAACAATCTCGATGCATTCCCGACTGCTCCATCTTGCTGGGCCCTTGCAGCTAAACCTTTGCTGTCCAAGTTCCCACTTTCCTCCTTTCGCGGGCTGGTGATCTGAGGTGTGTAAGTCCTTGGTGTTACAGGGCGTGATGGCGCACCTTCCGAGCTACCAATTTCAGACACTGCAAGAGAACACAAGACCCAGAAATGATTTACCATTAGATAATAATGACAATGCTACGGAGCCCCTAAGGGGACATGAAATTATTATTTTTTTTCAATTTATCTCGGGGCCCCGACTTATTATCTCGGGGCCCCGACATATTATCACGGGGCCCCGACGTATTATCACGAGGTCCCGACTTACTATCACGGGGCCCTGACTTCTTATCTCGGGGTCCCGACTTATTATCACGGGGCCCCGACTTATTATCACGGGGCCCCGACTTATTATCTCAGGGCCCCATGTTATCATCACCGGGCCCTGACTTATTATCTCGGGGCCCCGACTTATTATAACGGGGCCCCGACTTATTATCTCGGGGCCCCGACTTATTATCACGGGGCCCCGACTTATTATCTCGGGGCCCCGACTTATTATCACGGGGCCCCGACTTAATTATCTCTTTTCCACATATTGAACAATTGTAAAAAAGCGTTGGAACAAGAGCGATATAATTACAGACATGACAGCATTTTGAATTATGTGAAGAATGTTATCAGTGATAACATTACTTGAACTGGAAATCTGGATTTTTATGCAGATTTAGATGGTCATCGCGTGAATGGTGGCACCATACCCCCTGATGTTGTGGTTACAGCAGAACGCCCCGATATTGTGATAGTGAACAAGAGAGATAAGCAAGTTGTAACTGCAGAGTTGACAGTTCCATTTGAGGCCAATATCACAGATGCAAATAAAAGAAAAGAAGAAAAATATGCGCCCCTTCAAGCAGACATTGAATCCCATGGTTACAAGTATGATCTCATTTGCTTCGCATTTTGGCTCCCGAGGACTAGTTACGAAAGAAAACAAAAAGAAAATCTGTTCCATATAAAGATTCGCAGACGAACAAGCAAAAACGAAACCCCACATCCAGGCCCTGTCCAAAATATCTATTGTTTCCTCTTATGCCATCTATAATGCACGTAAAGAAGCCACATATGTATGGCGGTTGATGATTTTAGATAGGATGATTGTATATTCATTTATATTAGATGGCTTAGACAGTTTCTGGTATGTGATTGGTCGAGAGCTCGTCACATGATACTGTTTGCGAGGATCGCAAATGTTATATTTTCCCAGCTCGTTATATTTCACCAACTGGGCAAATGAATATATTTTTCCATGTGTGTCGCCCTCTTACGGTTGAAATAGGAACAATTACACCAATATATGGGTGTGGGACAACATCGGTAACTGGGGCGAGCAAACGATTACTATCGATAACTGCAGTCTGGATCGATATAATCTGTTCCCACCCCCCCCCCCCCCCCCCCCCATCCACGATACGTGAGAGAGTAGACGGCACGGCGCGGCGCGGAGTAGCGTCATGCGCTAGGCTTGCCTGGTTGGGGAAGCTAAACGTTAGTTACTACAGTGTAATAACGTTTGGAATAAGTTTGGACTCACACTTCAAAATGGAACCCCGTCTTGTCTATAAACGACGACGAGTTCGATAAGATTTTGGAGGATAAGGATTCTAACTCCACTAAACATGTCGTAAAACAAGCGAGTTAATAATCTAGAGACATTTTGTTCAGTTCAGTTCTTAGAATGAGGGCAATTCATACATCTTTATTGTACATTGACGTAACTTACACTAGATGTCTAGATCCAACTGTTAGGCCTAACGTTACATCGAACAAGTGGAGGACTACGACACCGAGCAGACTGGTTTGCAAATCACTGTGTTTCTACAATGTTCATCTCTGCAACAGCAGAAAAAGAAGACTGATTGTGATATTGCTGCAGATTCCTGATGACAGAAGGTAGGCCTAACGTTGTTATGTCTAACGCGTATACCGGTCCTGGCACAAGACAAATTGACTAAAAATCACAGGGTAGAAAAAGATGATGCACTGGGCATGGGGAGCCGATTTGGATGCATGTGATGTAGACACTAACTCTAGACTTAACGAGTTAGACGCTAGACTTACGTAACGTTAGACCGTGTAGATTCTAGATCTAAATTAGGCCTAACATTTAACAAACATTAGAATCTATCTGTAGATCTAGATCTAGTTGTACTACGAAACAAATGTCAAATGATAAAAATTGCCCAGTACAGTAGGCCATAATGTTAGGCCTAGAGTAAAATTAGAATTGTTTTGTGAGTAGGCCTAGACCCTAGAACATCTGCTGATCTTTTGGACCTGAGCCTAGTTTAACTATAAAGCGTAACTATAAAGCGTCGTTACTGGACTTGAGCCTACGTTTAGGGCCTGCTGTCGTTAGAGGACATGAGCCTAAACTACACAGACAGCTCAGTCGCCGCACCGCTACACTGTACAAAATCGCGACAGCACGCACACAGCGTCTGGTCGGGCTAACATGAGCATATAAACGGTTAGGCTATGTGTCGTTAGTGTAGGCTCTTCTGTAAAGCATAATCAAGGGTAAGGCTGGTAGGGGGTGGAATGTAACAATCTTTGGAATGCCAGGGAGTTATATTTTCCCTCGTGATCATATTTTCCCTTGGGAAAATATAACTCCCTGGCGGTCCAAAGAATGTTATATTCCACCCCGTACCAGTCAATATCTGTATAATATTATTAGTAAATTTTTTTTTTTTTTTTGAGTGTTATGATTTCATGTTTAGGTTTATATAAGGCAAAAAGAATTTGAGATTTAGTTCATTGTTAGTATATATGATATGGTAGATGTGATGTTATAGGATTTGGTATTGTTAATTGTTGTTATTTTTATTGAGAAAGTTAAAGTAGAGTTTTTGGAGAAGAAGTTACGAAGGTGTAAAGTGAATTAATGGTAATGGAGTAAAAGAAAGGTATAAGAAAAGCAGGGGGAAGGCAGAGAGAGAGAGAGAGAGAGACGAGAGAGAGAGAGAGAAGGTTTTATGAGAATGATTTATGCAAAACGTAAAGAAATGAAAATAATAGAATGAGATGAAGTTGTATTATTTGGATAATAAGGTATGTTTTGAAATGAAATATATGTATTGCATATTTTAATTCGTTTGTGTATAAATGTATCTTTGGTAAATTTGTTTGTGAGCATACGCAACTGTAACTGAGTGTGTTTTTTTTACAACGTATGATGTATTTAAATGTTTTTTCTGTATTGTCCTTTGTCTTTGCCTTGTGTCTCCTGTTCAATCCAGGAGACAACCTAGGCCTTTCATGTTATTGTTTATTGATATAATAAAGAATGCTGAACAACATACGATACCGTACATATGCCACGCGTACAACCATAGACAGCTACACATGTTGCCTATACTATGCTGCAAGTACAAGTTATAGTCACCATAGCTTACAGTAAAAAAAAAAAAAAATGGACGGACAAGGAGAAGTACGAAATGCTATGATTAAGGTTTGTTTCGAAATGGGACTTTTGTATAAAGACATAGTGACTGTTCTTGCAACAGAGTGCGGAATTATCATTTCTACCCGTCATTTAAAACGGCTCCTCAAACAGCTTGGTCTGTCTCGAAGAAAAAACTACAGTCACATTGGTGAGGTTGTTGAATTTGTCCAAAGACAGGTCGAGGGTTCGAGTCGTCTACATGGTTACCGATGGATGTTTGAAAAATGTTTGGCACATCACATTAAATGCAAGAAAGAAGATGTAAGGATTATCCTTGGTGTTAAATATATTGCGGTGTTTTTAAAAAAACTATACATTTACTTGGTTTCAGTGTTATTTGCTGGTGTTCTCTTTTCTAGTGTTGCCCAATATGATTACCAAATGATGTCGAATTAACACCCTGGTTTCTGCTGGGTATAGTTATTTTCTCAGAGTTTTGTTCATATCGTTATCTCATGCCTCAGGAAGGTTTCAAAGGTTTATAACACTTTTTATGTTAGCAAACATTAAAGCTATTCCAGCTTTACAGAGATAGAATTGAAAATGAATGCAGCTCAATTATTTTGCAATTCTTGAAGTTAATAAACTGACTGATCAGTTGGCATAAGGAGGTCTACAGGCTCTAGTTGCGGAGACATGGTCAAACTGCGCAGTGCGCTGCGCAGTGGCAAAGGATGAGCAGAGCCAGAATCAGCGTTGCGAAAGCCCGCATGAACGCTCTTCCGCTGAGACCGTGATTTGAAACGCCGTTTTGAATCATGATTCATGTTTGTGATTCTGGCTACGAAATTCGCATGAACGCGGCCTAAAACTTGTACTTGTAGCATTTATGTAGTATAGGCAACATGTGTAGCTGTATGGTTGTACGCGTGGCATATACGGTATCGTATAGAGATAATTAAGTCGGGGCCCCGTGATAATAACACATGGCCCCATGTTAGTAAGTCGGGGCCCCGTGTTAGTAAGTCGGGGCCCCGTGATAATAAGTCGGAGCCCCGTGATAATAAGTCGGGGCCCCGTGATAATAAGTCGGGGCCCTGAGATAATAAGTCGGGGCCCCGTGATAATAACACGGGGCCCCGTGATAATAAGTCGGGGCCCCGTGATAACAAGTCAGGGCCCCGAGATAATAAGTCGGGGCCCCGAGATAAATCTAAAAAAAAATAATAATTTCATGTCCCCTTAGGGGCTCCATACAATGCCTCTCCAATCAATCTTCATACAAATTATGATATCACAGTTGGTCGAGTCAATATTTGATATTGTCACTGCAAATCCATTTATTTCCCTTGTAAACATATTCCTTGCCAATAAAAGAAATACTGATTACCCTGTTACAATAGAAAGAAATCGAAAAGTAAGCAGAGAGAAAGGAGAGATACCTCAAGAAAAATGGGGAATGCAAAAGCAACCTGTTACTGAAACTAAGGCAGAGATTTTTGTGAGTCAAATTAAAGACAAATACAGTGGACTCCCATTATAACAAAGTCCTCGGGACTGCCAATTCTCTTTCGTTATATCGAAATTTCGTTGTAACCGAACATATAAACAATAAGAATACATAGAGTGGATAACGTTGCGGCCCTAATTTTTACTTCGTTAACCCGTTGAGGACGGACTGATTTTGCTACAACACGCATTTCCCATAGACACCTGCCCGAGTATACTCGGGACTCGTCCTCAACGGGTTAAAATTAAATTCGTTAAAATTACCAAAATTTCGTTATAACCGTGTTCGTTATAACAGGAGTGCACTGTATTTCAAGATAATCCATTCTTACCCTCATCGAAATCCCGCTCATCTCGGACAGCAAATTTCTGACTTACGAGTTCCTCGTTCACGTTCACCTGTGAAAGAAATAAGACACCAGGATTCATTTACTGCAGTAACAATTTTCATAAATTCACGCACTCAAGTGTGGAGACTATGGTCACAGAACATCCCTATGCTTTTCTTAACCAGTTGAGGACAAGCAGATTTTGCTATAACAAGCTATAATATTTTCCATTTACATCTGTCCGGGCATACTCAGGACTAGTCTTCTGCAGGTTATCAGCAGAACAAATTAGTGATGAATATGAGAAGCCAAAGAAATTTAGATTGGAGAAAACAAGCAGAAACCACAAAATTTTGAACGTTATTTTTAGAGCTCTGTGTTGGTCGTACGATTTAGACATCTTGCTGGCATATTTTGTACATTCAGTAGCCCCCAGGCATTTTCTGTGTAAAAGGAGGCATTTTCTCTTCAATAATGATCCAGATGTTATGTTCGAGGCATTCTGGCAAATTGTCCAAGGTAAGGAAATAAAATTCCCGACATATATTCCTGAAATATCATATTAATGTCTCTGCTCTTCATGCAAAAACCGTAAGTCCAGTATTTTGTCAAATTACAACTATGGTAACTTGACAAACCCTCAAGATGTCATGTGAAATTATTTCAACATCACTCACTGAGAGTATTAAACTGTATGAGAAATCATATGATACCACTACATTATGCTGATTGGTTAAATAGGAGGAGCTGTCGTGGTTCAGTGGGTAAGACCATGGTCTATCAACCATAAAGCCTCTGGTTCAAGACCCCTGGCAGGAACTTTAGTACCCCTAGGCAAGGTACTCTTTCCACACAGTCTCATTCTTAAAGGCAAAACATTCTCAAATTCCGCTCCAAAATGTGCACATATGCCCCTGAGACCGAGTTAACCTAGAGACTTCTGGATTAAAAGTTGGTATACTGACTTTTACTTTTGATCTCAAAATACTCTAAAACAACTCATCATCTCGGCAAATCGCATCAGCCACTTCAGTTCCTTGGTAGCCTCTTTCGATATATTGCAAGCAAATATGAAATGGTGCAAGACAGGTTCTCAAACACCAAAACTATGCTTTCACTTTAAGAGGGGAACCTGTCCACCTCATGTCTGGCTTACTTATAGCAGCCATGTAAAATAAAATTCACATGTATATAATCTTGAATATAATCTCAACTATCAATAAAAATGATATTCCTCTCTCTATTCTCAGAGATTACGGTATCCTTTGTGCAAGGAGCTTGTAGATCAAGTGGCATACCACATGGCCACAATAATGGCTCAGTGAGAATTCCCATTATTGCTGCCACAGTAGCTACAGCAATTTCTCAATCATACACAGAAACTAGGCATCTGCTACTCCAATATGAAATTCACCTTGGTGAATCTAACATAACTGCTCTGATATTCAGAGAAAATCAAAAGATTTGACCCATATCAGGATGACTTTTCTGTTGATGATGTTGTCAAATGCTTTTTCAGAACTTTTTCAAACAGTTGGCTGCAGCATTGATACTTCTGTACATTCAAGAATAGAGTGTGCTTTATTAGCATACTAAGCTTCAGGATAAAGTAAAATCCTTTCTAAGTGGTAACTACAAAGTTTGAATCTCTTTTTTTTTTTTTTTTTTTTTTTGTGGGTGTGTATGTGTATAACAAGAAGGGAGTTCGTAACTTCAAATCCCCCTTTCTAAAAACGAGTCCTTTAAAATGCTAAAATTTCTCAAGCGACATGTAGATGTATTTCTGATGGTTAGGAACATTCATTTTGGATGAGTTATACTATACATCATTTTAAATGCTGAGAATTTCTGCTTTCAAAATCTGCCTGAATCGAATAATTCATGTCCGTCTACTTTTCGTTGATCTTAGGTCGCATAGGCCCTATAGTAATACATTTGTTGAATCCAGCAAAGGTGCTGATATTTTAGGAAATCCAGATACATACGAAACAAAAATAAAGGACCCTCTTGTACCTGTCCCAACTGGGTGTTGATGTAAAGAGTGACGAAGCGTGTTTCTCTTCTTCCAATGCCATGAATGTCAACTTGAGCCGACTTGCCTGTAAAACGAGTGTTGGAGTATAGCAAAGGAATAGTACAATATTTACATCAGAAAGTGGTGAAAACTGACTGAATGGTCTCACTGTTAGTAAAATCTAGGGTTAGGGTTAACCCGTTGAGGACGAGCTGATTTTTGCTATGACACACATTTCCCATAGACACCTGCCCGAGTATACTTGGGACTAGTCTTCAACAAGTTACTAACAAGAAACAGACTTGATACCTCCTTCACAAAACACACATAAAAAAAGAGGGAAAAAAAAAAAACAAAGAAAAGAAGTGGTGTCTGTTTAGATACCTGTTCTCTCGATCGTATTATATGATGGTCTGAGTCACAATACTTTATTGTCTGTTTTTCAAAGTACTTTATTTGAAATATTATGACATATTATGTGTTTAGATAAATATATGTGTGATGTAGAATAATTAATATCCCAGCGGGAAAAAAAAAGAAAAAGAAAAGAAGTATTCAGCATGTTGTCATCCACAGTAAAGACAGTCATACCTTGGATCAACTTGTTGAAGAATTCCACGGCAGCTATGTCCCACTTCTGACAAGGACTGTGGAAACAAAATAGTGTAACTAGGAATGCATGAGTGAGAAAAAAGATGATTACATGTAGGTTTACATGCATTCAGAGATGTTGAAATCCCTAATCTGAATGTTTTCACTTCATATTTTACTATTTTGACTTAGATAAAATAGTTGAAAATTGACCCATGTGTACGATCTTTTCATCGCACGCGACGATCTCTATTACAGTCCCACATATACAGATTTGTGTAAGTTCTCCACACAAGAAGCCTATGGCAAAATTGTACACGATGAATAAGTGTGTGGGACGCTAGCCGCGCCGCTGCACGCAGCGTGCATGCATGCATACGCGTGGAGCGATAGCTGCAACCGGAAGTGGGGTTGACTGCAAATCGCTCCAAAATACGCTGATTAAATTTGTGCGCCGCCAACGTTGGTTCTTTTATAGCTATATGCGATATGGAGAATTTGGTATTGTTTCAAGCATTAATCTGCTCTGACTTAGCATGGTACAAAGCACACTCATCTTGTGCTTACTTTCACCAATGCCTTTGGTATACCTGGAATTTCACATAATGCCTTCCCCTTGAAAACAGACACTATGAACTTTGCCTTTACTCAAAACATTTTGGTGAAGAGAATAAGAAACAAGTCACAGGGATTTCCAAACTAATTGTGCAACTGTTCACATATTCATTGATCTAGCTCTCCCAGGTTTCAGTGCAGGGCTTGCAAAGGGGTCAATAATAGACTTAAAATCCTACCAGCCAAACTGGAAGTTACAAACATAGGCGGACCTGAAATACCAACAGGCCAGCCTAAATCAAAATACCTATGGAGTGCTTTAATTTGTTGGGTATGGGGAAAGTATGGCAGAGAGGTTGACTTCTCTACAAACGTCAGGGTTTTACCTCAATTCTGCGACATTCTCCTCCAGATCGACGTTGAGCGTGGTCGGCTGAACTCCATGCAGTCTGAAGGGTTTGGCCTGAACTGGGAAGGCTTTTAGCTTGGCTGGAATATCCTTCAATCTACCACGAAAAAAACAACAACAAACAAGGCAAGTGCCAAATTGTGTCTCGCCCATTCGCATACAAGGAATTAATATTTTTTATAACTCCCACAAGTTAATTGACCTGCTTATGACCTTTGACCTTGTGGTGACCTTCTACACCCCAAGGGACATTTACCATCCAAGTTTGGTCACAAACGGACAAAGGGATCAAAAGTAATGAGCCATAATCGAAACGTGCCATAAAAACATAACATTGGGCCCTAAAAATTTGTTGACCCCTTTCTGTGACTTTTGACCTTGTGATGACCTTAAACTCCCCAAGGGACATCTACCATACAAGTTTGGTCACAAACGGACATAGGGATCAAAAGTTATGAGCCACAATCAAAACGCGCCCTACAAACATAACATTGGGCCCTAAAAGTTTGTTGACCCGTCTGTGACCTTTGACCTTGTGACGACCTTCACCTCCCCAAGGGACATCTTCCATCCAAGTTTGGTCACAAACGGACAAAGGGATCAAAAGTTATGAGCCATAAACGAAATGCGCCCTAAAAACTTAACATTGGGCCCTAAAAGTTCGTTGACCCGTCTGTGACCTTTGACCTTGTGGTTACCTTCAACTTCCCAAGAGACATCTACCATCACCCAAGTTTGATTGCCATTGTAGCAGCATGTGCTGAGTGTGATAAGAGAGTTTTGCAAGTAAACTTTAACATATGACCTCAAATGACCTTTGACCTTATCATGTGACCTCTTACGGCACCATAACATGAAGGTATCCCCAGTGCATCCATCACCCAAGTTTGATTGCCATTGTAGCAACACGTGTCGAGTTACGTGTGATAAGAGAGTCTTGCAAGTAAACTTTAACGTATGACCTCAAATGACCTTTGACCTTATCCTGTGACCTCCAATGGCACCATAACATGAAGGTACCCCCAGTGCATCTATGACCCAAGTTAGGTTGTAATCCAAGCAACTTATGTGAAGTTATTTGTCAAAAGAGTCTTGCAGGTAAACTTTAACATAGAAAAGAGAGTCTTGCACATACTCTTTAATATATGACCTCAAATGACCTTTGACATCATCACATGACCTCCGACAACACCATAACATGAAGATACCCCTAGTGCTTCTATCAACCAAGTTTGGCTGCCATTGCTGTAACAGTCGCCAAGTTATGCATCATAAGAGAGTCTTGCAGGTAAACTTCAACATTTGTGACGGACGACGGACGGACGACGGACGGACGACATTTGGATCCCTTAGTCTCGCCTTCACCTCCGGTGGGCGAGACAAAAACAAACAAACGAACAAACAAACAAAGAAATAGATGAGGTATGTCACAGGTTTCAGTACAAAGGCTTCCATTATTTTTCTTCCTTTGGCTACATATCTTTTAAAATATTTCATCTCTGACATTTTAATTTTTTTATTTACTATAGAATGTGATGTCTGATAGCAAAGTCATGTGGAAACAACATCTTGACAAGAAAGTGTACAAACTGACATCTGAGGCATCATAACAGTCTTACAGCTCTTGCATTTCTTTTAGGTGCTTTTGTGGAAATTCCAGAGTAATCTACACTTTGATAGCAAACAAATCTTACACATTTTCTAATTAGACTCCACATCATTCCAAAATTTCTGTGTGTATCAACTTTCTGTTTAGAATATGGTGTATGCCATATATTCCAACCCCATGGTCTCAATATCCAGGAGGGAAATGACTAATATAGTCACTGTCATTCCTTACTCTATTCATGTACACCTTCTATTCCTGTTTTTTTTCCTCTTGTCAGAGTTACTTTTTTACAGCTCCTTTCCACATACACACAAACACTTCTATTTGTTTGTGTTTATATGTTATACAAGTGTATATAAACACAAATAGACGTATGTGTGTGTCACATTGTAATATGTGTATATTCTATAAATAGAAGCGTGTGTGAAACACACATGTAATATGTGTATATTCAAGTATATACATATATCAGGTATATATTCTCCCTTTTGGATATTTGCTTTTATATGTAATAATAATAATAGTCAGTTCTTAGAAACGCATAATACCATACAAATAGTCTCTATGCGTGTACAAAATAATGAAACAAAATCTATCACATATTTCTCTAATTCAAACATGTAATCAACAATTGTCAAAAAGGTGAGTTTTTAACACAGATTTGAATTTATCAAAATCTGTTATGCATCTAACACTGAGAGGGAGGTTATTCCATAATGAGGGTGCCATTTTTCCAAAAGACCTATCACCATATGTCTTAGATTTGACACTTATTTCAGAGAGGAGATTTTTTGATTTTGAGCGCAGATTACGACCAGGATGATATGGCTTGATGAGTTCACTGAGATATGCAGGGGCATTTCCATGAAAACATTTGAATGCAAGGGTCAAAATCTTAAACCTGATACGAGCTCTTATGGGCAACCAATGAAGACTACGAAGAATTGGAGTTATATGATCAAATTTCCTTTTGCGTGTCACAAGCCTTGCGGCTGAATTTTGTATCCGTTGGAGTCCTTTCAGGTGAGAGTCTGGAACTCCAATGAGCAAACCATTATTATTATCCAAATGACTAAAAGTAAACGCATGAACCAGTTTTTCTGTAGTTGCTTTATCGAGAAAGTGTCTCAATTTTCCAATCCTGTGTAGACCTATGGCTGCAGATTTGCATATGGGCAATTCCACGGTATGTAGGACACAGATGCCCAAAATTCAAAATGATATTTGTTTCAAACACCATACATTTTCAGACAATACTTGAGTTGAAGTGTTAAGAATCATTATGTTTTTCAATAAAAGCGACCATTTTGATTTTCAAAATGGCTGCCAAAATATGCCTATAACTCAATGGTAAGAAAGAGCGTATTGTCACATAATTTACCCTCTGTATATCCACTTTACTAGTATTCTAAACAACAATCTTTTATATGTATGCAGTTACCAGACAAGTCTTTTACCACACGATAGAAAGAAAAAGCTGGTTGCTTTAAAGAATTTTATAAAAACTTTTAATTAGTTTGACAATGATGGATGTAACGTCAGTTACCAAAAACAAGGAATTTTTAACTTTATTCATCAAAGAAAGTGAGCTGTATGATGTAACTTAGGATTTCTAATGTATGCCCATATGCCTTCCTTTCAATACCAGAAAATAAGGATACTTGGCATACTGGAGAGTTAAATGAACACATCAAAATGTGTAACGTCAGTTACCGAAACGTCATATACCAGTATGTAACGTCAGTTACCATGACAGTAATTGTAACTTAAGCAAATTTTTTGACTTTAGGCCATTTCAATACATCTGGAAAGTCAAAGGTTATCAACAAAGAGCAGCAATCCCTTTCATAGGGAATGATGTCATCACCATGGTACACTGTATGTCCATGGATATATATATATTTTTTTGTTCATTTTTTCTTAAATCTATTTATCATATATTTTTTGGTGGAGGGGGCTTGAGCTTTTGATTTTCAGTTCAGCACAAGTTTAAGGTTAAATCATCTGGAAGTTTAGGTTTACCACATGCAATATATAATGCTCTCAAATTACTATACAGTACATTCACAGACCTACGGGATGATAAATCTACCAAATTTGTAGGCCTAATCAATGATGTGGTTGCATGGTAACCACCTTTTTCTATCAAAAAGCTTGTGTACAGCTGTATACCAACAGTTTTATAATCTTTACTAATGACTACTTTTGCTAGCATTTTTCTTTTTTTCTGGAAGCTTAGTGAAGTTTCTACCCCAAGGCAAATGCAGGAAGAGATATATTTCTTCGCTTGCACTTAAATGTTTGGTTTAGTTAATATGGCACATCTTGAAATGGTACATAAGCAGGCCTGACATAAGGCATGTACTGTCATTACTGTTTGAAACTAACACTGATGTTGCTCAACGTTTAACACTAATGTTGCTCAAAGTGAGAGGCGATTCTAGAGTAAAATAAAAAACTGTTCATATTTGTTGATTACTTTATTTCATTCATGCAGGGACATTTTTGTAATACATGATAATTATGAACTAGAAGATTCTTTTATATTGATCTTAGAATTCTTTCATTGCAAAGTCCTATTTCTTGGTATCTGGGATGTATTTGCAAGCCTTGATATACCAGTGAAAAGGAAAAGAAAAACAATTACATTCCTTCAAGCAAGGAATAAACAAATAATGCCCTTTTGACCAAAAAACCATGCTTCTTCTTCACAAAAAAAAAAATATTAAAAGTGTAACACTATTCATTTAAATCATTATTGATAATGGAGATCATTTTGTTATTTGTGGCCCTAACAATGCCTTGAGGGAGAAGGAGTAAAATACAGAAAAGAAGAAAGAATGTATCACAGTAGATTTCATACATATATATGAATATTTTTGTTTGTATGTGGTTTTTCCCCATGACCTGAAAGATTTTTTTTTTTTCACAAACAAAAATATCTGTGTTTTGTGTAGTACTGCAGGGCATTATGGGTGGGGTACTCTAGATAGAAACTTTCCTGTTCATTACAGAAAACAAACAAACAAACAAACAAAAAACAAAAACCTTAGTTATGTCAATATTCATACTTGGAGCTGCTGAATCTAAATGGCTCTGTGTAATCATAACTGTTGAATAAGCATTCAATCTTAAGACAAATGTCAAGGAATATCCTCTGGTGCATTTACATTATTTTTGCTCAACTGTGCTATGGCATGGGTGGGGGGGGGGGGGGAGCTTCCCCTCTAAGGGCCCCACCCCATTTGTATCTTTAGATTTTGTTTTGATTTGTTGCTAAGTAAATGCCTGGGATTGTTACTGGTATACTGCAGCAGCATAATAACCTGTTAAATAAATTAGTTCTTTGTAAACCCCATTAGCAAAAGTATGTGTAACGTCAGTTACGTAACGTCAGTTACTGACATGTTTCCCTTTAAGTTTTCATTAAACACAAAGAAAATGGAATAATGTTTCATTTCATTTGGGTATTTGTAATTGATGAACCAAGGTATGATTCCATATCAAACAAATCACTCTGAAAGGTAAGAATTATAAAATATCACAAAACTATTCCTAATCATGATTTTCCATGTGTAAACCCTATGGCAAATGTAAGCGTAACGTCAGTTACGTAACGTCAGTTACCGTCATGCCTTCACTGAAATTGGCATGGTGCTAAAAGGAAATATCTAAAGTGCACATTATTTTGCACACCTGTTCCTAAGAACCTAGGTATATTGCCATATAAAACACATAAAGTTTAGAAGTCAGGGACATGAGATATTTCCATTTAAATCTACACCATAATTTCCCATGTCTTTTTTCCGTAACGTCAGTTACCGACACATTTTCACTTGCTATGTGATAAGAAATGCAGTTTGAGAGAAAAACTTTCCACCTATTTCTTCATTCTCATGAACTCATTCATCAATGCTAATTACAAGCCCCAGGTGCTTTCATTCACAAAACTACAACATAAACAATTTCATGAAAATCCTTACGCGTAACGTCAGTTACCGTGGAATTGCCCATATGTTATTGATATGAGTTTTCATACTAAGATCATCTTGGATAATGACACCAAGGTCACGTGCCTTAGAAATTGGCAGCACAGGAGTATTGCAAACATTGACGGACAAAGTTGTTGAGGACTTGTTACGAGATCTTACATGCACAACTTCAGTTTTCTCAAGATTCAATTTCAAACCATTTTGCAAAGACCAATCTTGAATTTTACCTAAGCATGATTCAATCTGACCAACTGCTACATCAGAATTAGTGCTTTTTGGCAATGAAAGATAAATCTGAGTATCATCAGCATATGTAATTTTACTTATGCCACACTTGTCAATTACATCCTCTAAGGGAGCTGTGTACATTATGAAACACAGTGGTCCTAAGACAGAACCCTGAGGAACCCCTTGTTTGAGAACATAAGGGGCAGATGCAATACCATTGATTGAGACACTCTGTGTTCGGTTGCTAAAATAAGACTGAAACCAATCAAATGCAGTACCAACAATTCCATAAGTCGATGACAGACGGCGGAGCATGATGTTATGGTCAATAGTGTCAAATGCAGACGAGTAGTCTAGCATCACCAACCTTACCGCTGTCTCGGTGACGGGTTGAAATTCTGCAAAGGTTGGTCCATAGGCTGTCGCATGGATGCTATTTGGACGTGGTGATATACAAGGAAATGAAAGTGATGACTGGTTGTTTGACACTTTTGCCAATTCATTCCTTATGTTTTGAATTTTCTCAGAGAAGAATTGCACAAACTGGTTAGCCAAGTGAAGTAAATCACCACCATACTTGGATGGAAGAACCTTGTCGGACGATGACGAGGAAAGTTTGCTGAACTTTTGAAACATTTGCCGAGTGTTGCAATCCTCGAAGGATTTCTTGTGATATTCACGTCTTCTCTTGTTCAACAAAGCCTTGTATCTAGCTCGCTGATCTCGAAAAACTTGTTTGTACACTTCAAGATTCTGAGAATTTCTAAGCCGTTCCCAGCTCCGAAGTTCCTTCTTTGCTGCACGGAGAGAATCATCATACCAAGGAGCATGTGGACGAGCTGTGATTGTTTGTATCATCTCAGGTGAATGCTTGTTCAGCAGATCACTAAGGACATCATCATACTGTTTTACTAATTCGGCTAGATCAGAGGATGGAGCAAGAAACAGTGCAGATTTTGCAATGTCGCAGCGAAATGCCTCCAAATCTATGTCACGGAGCTTGCGCGTCTTTATGACAATCTTCCCTGCCGGAGGCCTGGATATGTTCAGCTTACATTCAACCAAAGCATGATCTGAAGGCAAGGGATTAGAGACGGTGACACTGTCATCCACAACAAAATCATCCAAAGAACGTATCAGGATCAGATCCAATGTATGGCCTGCATCATGGGTTGGAGATCTAACAAGTTGGTTGAGGTTGAATGACGTAGCAAGATCATCAAGAAGTATAGTGCTGCGACTTGTGACGTCATCAACATGAATGTTAAAATCCCCACACACCATAACGTGACCAGGGTAAGTAGCCAGCTCTTCAAGGAGTGTTGAAAACTCATGAAAAAAGTTAGTAATTGTGGAGCATCTGTTTGCTGTCATTTGCGGCCTATAAATCACTACCAGACGCACAGATGAACACTTTAACGAACAGGTAAATGTCAAATCCATAATTTCAAAAGACTCGAATACTTTGGATTTGTTAAAAACAACTTTAAAGGACTTACGGAGGCAAATACCAAGGCCACCTCCTTTCCTGGTTTTTCTTGGCACATGGTGCAGCCTATAATCGGGTAGTGCATTCAGTATTCCTGCAATGGTGTGGTCATCTCGATGATCCCCTGACATCCATGTTTCTGTGATGACAATAATATCAAGTTTTCTCTCCATCACCACATCACAGAACATGTCCACTTTGTTGTTCAGCGACCGTGCATTCCACAAGCCAAAGTGACAGGGATTTTGGGCTGACATGCAAGTTGAGGGTGTCATGGATGCTGGGGGTGGTTTTACCTTGTGGCAGCATGGCAAATATGGTAGAGGCATAGATTGTGCAGTTGAAATGCTGCTCTCTTCAGACGCTACATGTACGACAGAAGATTGAGTAATGGGTGTTGCTGCTTTCCGCTTTTTCCCACGTCTCGTTTTCTTTTTGTACGAGATTCCAAGAGAAGTGAGAGTTCTCCATAATGTAGGGGGAAGCCATTGATGACATGTCTGTTTGAGGCCGATATCATACAGCTTCTGCCTGGGATAAGTATGCGTAACATGCTCTCTGATGTCTTTAGTTTGCGTGCCTTGTTCTCTGCACAAATCCTCAACAGGCCCAGGGTTAGGATTGATGTCGCCATCACGAAGAATGGAGATTCGAAAACAAGCATCAGACTTGGGGTAGTAGTGAATCTGACCGCCACAGAGTTTACTTGTATGTTTCACTGCCTGAGAATGTGTCCACTTCACTGGTGTAAGAGTGTACTGGGATTGTCTCAGTTGATACCAGCATTCTGAAGTACACCTATTCAGCAGGTACATGCCAAGGAGCAGAAAAAGGGTTGAATACTTGATTGACTCCATTGTCTCAGTACAGTGTAACTGCTTCAGTGGATGGTCACAATAGGATTTCAAGCTAGTTCATTCAGGCTTGAGTAATCAGCAATGGGTATGCCCATGAAGAAGCTGTAACATGGCTGTGCTTGACCCAGGTAGACTCATGGTATGGCAAAAAATATGAAGTCCACAGACATGACAGGTGCATCCTTAGAAATTGCATCAAGAGTCTAGCGTGATCCAGATGCCTTACCAAGAACATTGGTTTAGTTTTGAAGCCGTGGCCAAGATGATATAACAAGTAATTAGAACAAAATATAGGAGCAGATGTGAGGAGCTGTTCATAGGCTGAACGCTCACTCAAGTTTTATGTATACAGAATAGACTATTATGTCCTTCATAGTCACAGGCACATCACTCACTCATGCATATACATTATATGTATATAATCGACCCACTCCTATATAGTATGTATTGCTTTTCTTTATATACGTTGATATGTTTCTTACTTCCCATTTGTTGGTTGGCTCTCACTTACATTTATTTGCCACATCTTTGTACACCACAGGGCCTGCTGCTTGTCCCCCCCCCCCTTTCACAGTGCTGTTGCTATTTCATTCTTTTCCTATTCTTTACCCTTGGGTTGTTTCTCATCTTGTTTGATGTTGCCTCCCTATTCATCTTTATTCTTCACAGGTTGCCCCCTATGATCCTTGGGATCATCATTGGCCCACCTTTGCCTTTTGTTTATTTACCCCTTGCGTTAATCCCCCATTGTTTGCCTCCCTGCCTTTGACTTCTAACTCACCCCTTTTGTTTCCATTGTTCTATGTCCCTTGCCCTCCTCAGAATGTGCTTGTTGTTTGTAGTTCCCATGAATGCTTTCCCCACATATGCTTGTCATTTTGCCTCTGACAAAGATTCTGCTGGGATTGCAAACTCCGGCACCTTTTGACCCCATATATTATGTGGGGGTTTCATTTTCACAAATTTCGAGAGTCAGGTGATATTCTTCAATTTAACAACATGCAAATATTCTGACTCTGACCTTGGTATGAATGCAATGTAAGCACATACATTTCTCCGTTCATTACTGCACTCTATGATCTTGAATCTATCTACTTGCAAAAAATCAAGACTCGCTAAATGTAGGTGTAAACAGTAGTCCATCATTGCCACAATTCTACATGAAACTTAGAATGAAATCACAAATTCAGAGTAACTCACCTGCTGATTGGCACCAGGATAGGTTCCCCATAGTCCACCATAAGGCAACTGTGAACAAATATCATGCTTTTATGTAATTTATCACAATCATCATGTTTTCTACGCATGAAATGGGACCAGGTTTACCATTTAAACAACTAAACCCTAACCCCTGCCATTAACAATGATTGTTACCAAATTTGGTTAATATATCATCATGGCATACAAAATCACTTTAACCCTAAACGGGCCGGGCTCTTTTTTGACTATGCTAAGACTGGGGGGGGGGGGGGGGGGGGGCTGGGGAACACCTGTACCATTTCAATACCTTGGTATCCTCTGTCCCTAAAGTTGCATTTTAAATTGTGACTGGTTTGAAGACGAAGATGGAGATATAAAGACAACATACAGCAGATAAAAAACACCTACAATAATGATAGCTCACTTAAGCCATTCATTTTGGGGTTAAGGTCACGGGTCAAATGAGTATCTCCACTGTCATGCAATGAGATATTATTGGAGGTCACATTTAACACAGAATAACTTTTTCCTCCTTTGTGACTGAATTTGACATGATGCATTTAATAAGAAAAACAGGAACATTCATCTAAATACACCTGATCTGAAATAAAACTTTTTTGATTCATACTCACTTTGATTTGATACCATTTGAAGTTTGTAGGTTGTTGAGAACTCGGACTCGATACCAAACCCCATCACTAAGTCTCTGCGCCAAGTATATCTGACAGAAAAAAAACAAAACAAAAACAAAACATAACACTGTCATGTACTGGCTTTACTGCAAAACAAGTAGAACTCTCCTTGTGATTGTCAAGTTTAACCCTTTCTGTGCCATGGACTTTGGACAGCATGTACAATGCTATGGGGTTTTCTGTGACAATTAGCACTCAAAGCACATAAAGGATTTAAGATCATTTACAGAATGTACAAACTATGAAGAAAACAAAACAAAACATGCAGTTTAGAATGAAAGGTTTTGTTCACTTGCAGTAGGACATAAAATTTTATAAAGGAGCAATTTCTCAGAGTATTTTATAAGAAATGCAAACAAAGCATAAATGCGAGGTATCACCCTAGTCACGCAGATTTTTGATTATAAATGCAAAAACACAGGGAAACTGACCAGAAAAAAAAAAAAAACACAATAGAAATTTTTCATTATATATATTTCTGGTCAGGAAAAAAGAAAAAATATATACATATATAAGATGCAACACACATAAAATCTTACAAATGTTTTTGCCATATATTCACGCAATCTAATATCAAACTAAAGAACTGAAAAGCATTACTGCACAATAGATAGCAAGATAATACAATTTAAAATATATTAACTGTCTCCCCCATTACCTTTCCTTTGACAGGGTCTGAGATGTATTCCATGACATACTGGTCCGAAGAACAGTAGTCCTGGATCTCCCCTATCAGTCCCTGGAACTTGATGGTCTCCTCCGACATCCCAGGTCCTGGGACCTCCCTGCCCCAGAAGTGATAGGGGTCTTCGCTCTGTGTAGTTACAGCAGTACAGGTATTACATTTTAAGATGAAATCCAGTCCAAATCTAAGTTAGTCTGATAAGAAAGATTATAATGTTATGAGTTCAATGGTAAAATTTTGATCGAAAAATAAGGAAGTTATGACATTTTGAAGTTTTGCTAATTTTTCAGGAAACAGTTCTTGAACGGTCAATATGAATATGCAAATGGCAAAGTGAGCATGTCATACCCTCACAACTTGTCATATAGTTTGCACATAAAATTTTGAAATTTCCAGTGTTTCATTCACGTACAATGGGTTGACCATTGGACAGAAAGATGGATGGACAACCCAAAAACATATCAAAGTACTCTAGCACTCAGGCTTCAGATCAGAGGAATAAAAACAAACTCAAATACCTTCAGTATGGTAATGTTTGTAGACATGTTGATGTTGTCTCATGCCACACAGTTACTGAAAAGGAAAAAAGAAACAAATGTGAACTAGACTCGGAATTTGTCAACACTGACAAATTAGGTGATCCGATCTATTGGGAAATCAATGATTTGAGTCCTGATCCCAATAGGCATGACCATACAGGTTTCATCTGTGTTGAGGGGACATTGGCCATGTGATGTTTGGAGTCTCATTTAGAAAAGGGAGTCAGACCTGCCATCTTTGGTACCGAATTCCGTATGCACTAACGAAGATACAGAATGAAGTATATTTGACCTTTGACCCCATTTTGCACACCAAAGATGGCATCTGAGCAAAAAGTAGTTATTGTGTGAAATGATTCTTGTAAAATGGTCTTTGTGTGTGCAAAATATGGGAAAGATAGGACAAGTATTCACCAAGATACAGGATGAAACATTTATGACCTTTGACCCTAATTTACATACCCAAGATGGTGTCCGATCAAGTAGTTGTTACTTTATGAAATAATGTACGTGACATGAACTAAACATGTGCAAAATATCGGGGTGATAGAGGCTGTTTTTCTTGAGTTATTACAAAGAAAGTTGCAGAAAGAAAAATATCTCAATACATCGAAGATAAACTTTAATTTCAACCAAGTTTTTTAGCATGATCCAGACATCATATGAAAAAACAAAAGGCACATTTCTGATAGCGCAAAGTCTCAGCTACAACATATTAAAATCTGGGAGAAATTCACCAAAGGGTAAGTGAGCTAGTGCTCGATAAAGACAATCATGTCAACTTTCACATCTAGAAAAATTCCCTCCCATGGAGATAGCACATCATAACGAAGATACAGAAAAAAGTACATATGACCTTTGACCCCACTTTGCACAGACAAGATGGCATCTGAGCAAAAGGTGGTTATTTTGTGAAATGATCCTTGTAACATGGTCTTTACGTGTGCAAAATATGGGAAAGATAGGACATGTATTTACTAAGATACAGAATGAAGTATATTTGACCTTTGACCCCATTTTGCACACCAAAGATGGCATCTGAGCAAAAAGTAGTTATTGTGTGAAATGATTCTTGTAAAATGGTCTTTGTGTGTGCAAAATATGGGAAAGATAGGACAAGTATTCACCAGTATACAGGATGAAACATTTATGACCTTTGACCCTAATTTACATACCCAAGATGGTGTCCGATCAAGTAGTTGTTTTTTTTTATGAAATAATGTACGTAACATGAACTAAACATGTGCAAAATATGGGGGTGATAGGGGCTGTCTTTCTTGAGTTATTGCAAAGAAAGTTGCAGAAAGGAAGAAATATCTCAATACATCGAAGATAAGCTTTAATTTCAACCAAATTTTTGATGTGATGCCAACGTCGTATGAAATAATGAAGGGCACACTTCCGATAGCCCAAAGTCTCAGCTACAACATATTAAAATTTGGGAGAAATTCACCAAAGTATAAGTGAGATAGTGCTCGAGAAAGATAGTCATGTCAATTTTCATTTCCAGAAAAACTGCACTCCCATAGAGATAACACGTAAACTGGTCAAATCTAACAAGATTACTTTGAATCCATTTTTACGAGGTGATGCCGTCATCCAATCAAAATGCTGTTACATATTAATGAAAGAGCATTTAATAAGCTACAACATACTGAAATTTGTGTGAAAATTGGCAAAGGATAAGTGAGATACGCTCGAGTGAACTTGAAATTTGATGATGCCATTTTGAAAATTTACTTTTTTTACTTTATTAAGAAATTTGATATCTTTTAATCATTTTTGCAGCATCGCTGACCCATGAAATGACATGTACAACTCATCAGCTTTCAGAGTATGTAAAGAAAATGGGGGGTCACCGTCCATCCTGACGAGTAAAATCGGATTCAAAATTGGCGTTTTTTTTGCATTGTTGCTCTGTATATCGCCATTGACGCGCGCGCGGAATTTCAACTTTGACGGGCCCGTGTGACGTCATATTGAGTCGGATTGACTTGAAACTTGGTAGAAATATTCCTTGACATTTCAGGCATCCGATAAGTGTGAAAAAATGGGGAATTTCTATTGCGTATGAGCTGTGCGTGCGTATATGTGCGCGCGCGTATGCGTCCGTCCAATTTTTTCGATTTTTCAAAAAATGCTCCAAATGGTCTGAAACGTGTGCAAAAAAAATTTGAGCTCGATTTGAGCATACAAATATTTCAACACGCGTGTATGCGCACGTTTTAAGAGAAAATATGAATTTTGATTATATGAGCAGAATGCGCTTGACTTGAAATATATGTGACGTAAATTTCATTGAAAATTTTCATTCCATTAAAGAGATATGATTGAGAATGTGTTTTCATATAATGACGTCATAGTGACGTCACGGTCGACTAATCACTATGATTTTATTAGAAGGTTCGTCTTCGACATGATACATGTATGGTATAATTTTGACATTCATAGGAAGAGGACTTTCCGAGATTATCGATACACAACTTTTGCGGAGAAAGAAGAAGAAAAAGAAGAAGAACAAAGAATCAGTACAGATACAGAAGGTGATCCGAGAGGATACTCGGATCACCTAAAAAGTCAATAGAATGAATCTAATTCCTCATTAAATCCCAAGACATGAAATACCTTTAAAAATACTGGAAAAGCTGTTATTTTTGCGAATTTTGCAAATCACTGTTGGGCTGCAAATTTAACAACTGATTTCAAAGCCGGGATTAATCCCTCCCTAAAGTGTTTCATGACAATGCTTCGAGCCATTTAAAAGAAAACTAGAAATGTTGCTATGGCAACTGATGCCTCCGCCATAATGCATGATTCTCCCAATAGGTGTATAGTACAATGTCTTCACAATGTGTGATGACAGTTTCACATAACTGGCAGTAGTATATGTCTACACTAAGGTTCAAGAAAATACCTTCGGGCATTGCATAGATATGGGGGAAATAGCAACATTTTTAGCATTTGGCCTTGACCTTTTGACCTTTTGCCAATGTCACTAAAATCTACTCAACTAATTGCCCTATCATACATCATCCTCGGACAGAGTTTGGTGAAATTTGCTTGATCCAGTCGAGTTATCGCGTGAACAAATACAATTTCACGATTTGACCTTGACCTTTGGCCGATTTCACCCAAAATCTAATCAAGTAATTGCCCCATCATAGTTTATACTTGGAGGAGGGCGCTCTCACCCTTTGTTCTGAAAGCATGGTTCTCACTTAGTTCGCTATATTTAGGTGATACGCTATCAGCGTATCACCTATTGTGATTGTCAAAATCTCTCTTTATTTTTTTTTATTCTTCTTTCTTTCTGGACAATTTTGTGTCGTCAATATCTCAAGAATGACATTACGAAATAACATGACATTTTCAGTCAACATGTCTCATGACAAAATCTAGCCACAATAAGGTTTTCATGACAGTAACATATCTATGACGTCATCTAGGCGCCATTTTGTGATTTTCGGACCTTGTCACATGATCGATCATAACTTCATAACTAGATGTCATTTCTGTATCATTTTCGGTGGACATGAAGTTCAGGTCACGCTCTATCTTACTTCTTAACGCTAGTTACACAGGTCATCATTACGCGCGCGTAAGCGGGCGTCAAAATTTTAAAAGACTCAAAACGACTTCCCAATGGGAAATCTCGAAGTTTCAGACAATTTTAAGCGTTTCAAACATTTTTTCGCGTGCGCGTCCGTCCGCGCAATTTCGCGCGCAGAGCCCGTAAGCAACATGAAAATGCAATTTTTTTGACTGATTTGGATTCCTGATACTTTGAGTAACAATATCCACTGATTTCCGATCGATTTCGACCTATAACAAAGGAATGCACTGGCGTCAAAGTTGAAATTTCGCATGCGCGTCTTTCTGCAAATATAGTGAAAAAACATGTCTTTGTTTATTTCGCCATAGCTCTTTAAATCGTCCGTTGACCCTATATTTCTATTGCATATTACAAAAGTATATGAATTGTAAATAACATTCCAAGTATCAATATTGCCAGGAAAACGCGATGACGTCATCATATCGTCATTTTAAATAAAAAAAGTGGAATTGATTTTTTTGAGGTACTGTTTCTGACATTCATTTGCTCGTATCTCTGTTGTTTAAGCTCAATATTACCCCAAATTCAGATATGTTGTACTTTGAACATTTGCCTCTCAAGTCCATGTGATGGTTTTGAAATATGATGACGTCATCATACTAGAAATTGTGATTAAAGGTAAAGACTCAAAATCAGACGTTTACGTGTTATGTCTATGGGAGGTGATTTTTTTTTTAACCATGCATTGACTTGACAACGTTAAGCACTTTACCTCATCTGATTTTGCTCCATTTCCTCTGAAACATACATATGTTGTAGCTGAGACAATAAGCTTTAGTAATCATGCATTTTATGTTTTCAAATCTCCTCATCAGGTTGATAATTTTGTAGTTTAAAACTGAAAGTGAGAATGCAATCTGTACAGAACGATTCCCAATTTTTCTTTGCAACTGTATATTGATCGAATCCACGCTGCCACTTGTGAGAAGTTGAATAGCGCCATCACAAGTCAAGACATTCACAATAGTATTTAGATTTAAGTTTCGCACTCAACCTTCAGGACAGCCGTGTGGCGTAATCGCTTAGCGCGCTGGGTGTTCATAACGCCTTACCGGAAGGTGAGAAGTTCGACTCCCGCAGGACTTTTTTCCGTTCTTTCTTTTTCCCTCCTTTTTTTTTCGGCAGTTCAGCTTTACTCCGATGTCATTTATCATATCATTTCATCAAGTGTACCTAACCAGTGAACACGGCTGCAGCTCTATTTCCCTTGTTTTGTATTGGAGTTTGGAGATTGGGTTTGCTTCATTAATTTTGTCACACTTAATGTTGTAAATTGCCCCTTGTTACAGTGTCCCGCTTGCAACCTTTCGTTTGCTCTTTCCTTTTCTCTTCATTGGTTATTGTTATACTGTCACAGGATAGGTAGGAACATGTACGTTTAAATAGCTTGCAGGAATGGGAGCTGAATTGATTAACTCTAGTCCAGGTGTATGGCGTCTCGCTCATCTCTTTGAAATTCCAGGTTGTTATTGTTTGACCCAATAACGGAGTTGTAGACAGGTTTTATGTTGCTATAGAGGTATCTTGTACCACATGAATGGAAGGCATCACTGTTTAGTAAGTAGTAATGAACTTTTTCATGTTGTAAATGATATAAAGATATGAATTTCACATCCAATCTTCGGGACAGCCGTGTGGCTTTATAGTCGCTTAGCGCGCTGCATGGTCATTATGCACTACCTTATTATAGGACGAGATGTTCGAGACCCGCAGGACGCTATTATTTTTTTCTCTCTCTTTCTTTGTTTTTCTTTTAGCAGTTCAGCTTCATTCCGATGTCAGTACCCCACGACACACAGTCACTCAAGTTCCTTTTTTTTTTGTCGGAGGCTGGAGGTTGGATTTGCTTCGTTTATCATACGTAATGTTGTAAATTGCCCTCGGTATACAGTGCCCCGCTTGCCACCTTTCGTTTTCTCTTTCCTTTTCTCTACGTTTGTTCCTGTTACACTGCACAAGACAGGTTGGAAAATAATTTACATAACTCAACTGGAGCAGGAATGGCAACTGAATAAATTAACTCTAGGCCACGTGTATGACGTCTAACTCATCTCTTTGAAATTCCAGATTGTTATTGTTTGACCCAATAGCGGAAATGTAGATAGGTTTTATGTTGCTATAGAGGTATCTTCTGCCACATGAGTAGAAGGCATCACTGTTTAGTAGTAGTAATGAAATTTTTCATGTCCCTCCATGTCAGTTATAGTGTGTTTAAAGGGGTTGTGTGTCTATCTGCCAAGGAAAAACTTATTTTCGTCATGGCTGTTTCTCTATACGTAGCCGTAGGTGATGAGTGTTGTTGGTATCTGAGCAGTGAATAACACAACATCAGGCTAAAATCCCCCTTAGTTATACGCGCTAAGCGTTCAATTGATATTTATTATCTTTATTTATGTAGTCAATCACTGCTAATGGAGTTACAGAATTATGTTATGACACCTTTCACTGAAAGTTTGTAAAGCAAAGTTTGTGGACAAGGCAAGCAATGGTACATGAATAATACCATTGATTTCAGAGGGAAATTATGGTATACCTAAATGTAAGGGTATCATTGCTTTGGAATTGCTGAGACAATATTATCTTGGACGAGGGCTTCCACTTCTAATAACTGATCCCTTTGAGATGTGTCGTCACGGGTGATCGTCATGATTCATCTTTCACGTAGAAGCTTACGTTCCACACTCTTAGTTCGAGAAGACTTACCATCATACTTCAAAATGTGATTAAACATGTTAAGGTAAAGACTCAAAATCAGACAAGTTGACGTGTTATGTCTATGGAAGGTGATTTTTTTTAAACCATGCATTGACTTGACAATGTTTAAGCACCTTTATCTCAGCTGATTTTGGCTCCATTTCCTCTGAAACGTAAGTATGTGGTAGCTCAGACAATAAGCTGCAGTAATCATGCATTTTATTTTTCAAATCTCCTCATCGGGTTGATAATTTTGCAGCTCAAAACTGAAAATGAGAATGGAATGTGGACCAAACTATTCCTGAATCATCTTTCACATATAAGCTTACGTTCCTCATATTTTCTCGTCAAGACGTACATGGCCGAGAGATAAAGGCGACGTCACAGAGACGTGAGGTTGCACACGTACGGGTTCGAACGCCATAAGAGCACGAAACAAAATACTTATATCTTTTGCTTTTTTTCTTTTATGGAGTATTCACCTTCGTCCATGTAGAAATCACGTTTTCATGTACACGTACACACACACAGGCACACACAACACACACACAATATCCCTACTGAATATCAATGTAAATTTGTGTTGTGTATAGCATACATAGATAGATTTAAGTTTCGCACAAGATCTTCGGATCTTCCGTGTGCCAGAATCGCTTAGCACGCTGCGTGTTTATAATGCCCGACCGGAAGGAGAGAAGTTAATCGAGTCCCGCAGGACTTTTTCCTTTTATTTTCTTTTTTCTTTTTTTCTGCAGTTCAGCTTCACTCTGATGTCATGAACAAAGCTACTCTATTTCCCTTGTTTTGTATTGGAGTTTGGAGGTTGGGTTTGCTTCATTAATTTTGTCACACGTATGTTGTAAATTGCCCCTTGAAACAGTACCCCGCTTGCCACCATTCGTTTTCTCTTTCCTTTTCTCTTCATTTGTTCTTGTTGTACTGTAGACAGGATATTTAGGAACGTGTACGTTTACATAACTAACAGGATGGGAACTGAATTAATTAACTCTAGTCAGGTACATGGCGTCTCGCTTATCTCTTTGGAATTCCAGGTTGTTATTGTTTGACCAAATAACGGAGTTATAGACAGGCAGGGAAGGAAGTGACTTGATATTGCTTCATAATGAGGAATTTCGGGCAACACCTTTCCAAGTGTAGTGATTATGACGGGGTTCTCTGTGATTTATTTGCGTCATGGCTGTTTCACTAGTTAGCCATAGGTGATATATGTTGCTGGCATCTGGGAGAGGAGAACAGATCAGTACCAAACTGGAATAGCCCTATAAGCAATGTGGTAAGCGTTCAATTTTTTGCATTATCTTTCTTCTTTAAAGTCAATCACTACTGATCGAAATACACAATATAATATGACACGTTCCACTGGTAGCTTAGGAAAAGGGAGTTAATGCACGATGCAATGATAAGTTTAATGTGCTACCATTGATTTTAGAGACGTCATTGTGGTGTGTTACTGGTGATGGTAAGGGAACCATAGATTGCTTTTAAAGTAATGAGACAATCATTGGACCTTTGCATCAAGGCCGTATTCCATCTAGAATATAATGCATGTTCGTGCGGTGTATTTTTAAATCCTGACGTGGACATTTTCTTTTCTTGTTTTAATTTAAGAATGTTATATCTAAATTTGTTTCTTTCCCTTAACATTTTTTTTTTTGTTGAATATAAAGTTGGACGTTCCGGGACCGAGCAGAAGAGCAGCGATTAGTTACAGTTTCAATGCATCTTGTTTACTATCTTCTCTGACATTGAATTGATGGTTATTATATTTGACATTGTCTGTCTATTTGCCTGTTGATGCTCATAAAACACTGCTATAACAACTAATACATTTGCTTCACTTGTCACACGCAATGATATGATTGCAGTGTGCATGCAGTTTTCCTTTTGCCACCTCTCGTTTTTCTCTCCCCTTTCCCTCACTTTGGTTTTGTTATACTGCAGATGGGATTGATACAATAACATAACCCAACTTGAAGTAGGAATGAGAACTGAATAAATTAACTCTAGGCAAGGTGTATACAGCGTCTCGCTCATCTACTTGAAATTTCAGGTTGTCATTGTTCGACCAACGGAGTTGAAGACAGGCTTTATGTTGCTATAGAGGTATCTCGCGCCACATGAATGGAATGCATACGCTGGTTAGTATTAGTAATGAACTTTTTCATGTCCATCCCTGCCAAAAAAAGTGTGTTTTGACGGGTTCTGTGTCATTCTGCCTACGAGAAAGCAATGTTTTTATTTTCGCCATGGCTGTTTCTCTATGCGTAGGCCTGGATGATGGGTGTTGTTGGCATCTGGGCAGTAAAGAACCGAGTATCATGCTATAATACCCCCCCCCCCCCCCCCCCCCCCCCTTAGGTTCTAAGCGTTCAATATGGTGATTATCTTTCTTCTTTATTATAATAATAATAATAATAAAATAATAATAAGTCTTATTTACCAGGGTAGCCTCTTCAGTGTTGACACTGCTCTACCAGAGGGCCCTGCCATTATTATTACCCTAGCGTTGCCAGGTACCCATTTATACACCTGGGTCGAGAGGGACACAGTGGGTAAAAACATCTTGTCCAAGGACGTAAGCACTGGGCGGGATTCGAACTCGGGTCCTCCGATCGGGAGTCGGGAATCTTATCCACTATGCCACAGCGCCCCCAATCACTGCTGATGGAATTACAGAATTATGTTGTGACACGTTTCACTCAAAGCTTAAAAAACAAAGTTTATGCACGATACAAGTAATGGTGCATGAGTCCTATAGGCCATTGGTTTTAGATGAGAAATTATGATATGCCTATAGTAGTGGTGTCATTGATTAGGAATTAATGGCACGATTAAGCACTCCTTCCACTTCTAACTGTCCCCTTTGAATGTTTGTCGATCACGTGAGATCGTCATAAATTATCATTCACGTATAAGCTTACGTTCAAAGTGTACTCTTAGTTGGAGGAGATATAGTTACATTGTTAAAGGTGATGTCTCTTTCGCTAGAGCCGTACGTTTGGCCCGTTTTTCTTTTGCCCTTTTCTCTTTAATTGAGGTGTCACTTTCGTCCAGGATAAATCACATTCTCATGTAAACAGACTCACTTGCTCTATATCCCTTGTTTTGTATCGGAGGCTTCATTGGTTTTACTGCTGGTAAATCTCACAGGCTTGTATATAGCTGTAAGAGCTCTCTGAACTGATCATTATGATAGCAAGATTAGAGGGAGTCATATTGGTTATGTAAATAATGGTCAAAGGTCATGTTTTAAAAGGCCACTGTTAAAGCCAGGATGGTTATAAACAATTAATTGTCATGTTTTATTTGTACGTGCCGAGGATCACTTGAACCCCGTTTACAGTGCGAGGCGAGGCCGCGGCTCAGCCGCGCCGAGCCCACCTTCATTTCGGTGTAAACGCGCAAAAGGCCAAATGCGGGGCCAAAATTGGCCTCGCATTAGGCCACGCTCTGGAGGTGGTCTCGGCCGCGGCTGAGCCGCGGTCGCGCCCGGCCTTTTTCTCAGTGTAAACGCAAACTGGGCTAAATGCGCGGCCAATTTTAGTCTGGCTTCCAAACCCTCGCCTGTACTATTTCGCTATTCAGGATATTAACCACTTCAACGTCGAAAACTAGCATAGTTTAAGGTGGTTTTGTCCTGCAAAGGATTTTCTCCTTCGGCAAAGGCCTTTGCCCGAACATGCACGGAATTCAGTTGGCAAAGGATCTGAAAACCAGACAATACCAAATTGCGTTTGTTTAAAAGTAGAGCGCCACTACGACAAAATATTGAAAGGTTTGAATCAAAAGCGCGGCCGAGCCCGGCAGTGTAAACGGACTAAATTGCGGGGCTCGGCCTCGCAATTGAGGTTGGCCTTGGCCGCGGCTCGGCCCAGCCCCGCACCGTAAACGGGGTCTAAGTTTATGCACTGTACGTACTCAAAAAGTCCGTAAATCGACTTAGTCGCACACGCACAGAATTTCCACTTAGTTTGTGTAACAGAAAAACAAATGTGATCTGAATAATGTAGGCCCAAAAAAGTTCAACTAAGTATCTCATTATAACTTCCAGGTGCTATATCATATTCTTTTTTTTTGTCGATCACGGATGACCGACATCTGATGACCCCAAGCGTATCACCTAACTCGTCTTCAATGTGACGAGTTTCATATCTCGTTTACCAAATATTTGCTGGAGAGAAGTCTTGGTGATTATATACAGTGAGTAGTATTGTCAGTATTCATTTGTAGGACAGTTTGATTGCAATCATGTCAGTGAAACGACATCTTGATACCCCTGAAAAGGGAAAATTTGCTCCGCCGAAGAAAGCGAGCGCCGTTGACGTAGTTGACGACACTCCGATGGTGTCGCAGCCCGTTGGGCCGGGCGACGCAGCTAGCTCGCCCCCGCCGGACTGGTTCGCTTCCTTCCTAGACAAATTCTACAAACTGGAGGAGCGTATAGACTCGTTGATAATAAACAGGCTCGAAGAAATAGCGCTAAAAACGAATGCCAACGAGGAGAAAATCAGTGCTTGCTGTATCCAGCTGGATACAGTTACAGAGGAAGTGAAAAAGTTGAAGAAGGAGAAAGATGACATGCTGTTGAAGATCGATAACCTAGAAAATCGTGCAAGACGGAGTAATCTGGAATTGCATGGTATCCCAGAAGTTCCCAGGGAGAACTGCTATGAAACCGTGAAGTCGTTCCTTACCGATTTTGTTGGTGTGGATGAGTATGCTATCGAACGGTGTCACCGCACCCCTACAGTACGCGAGCTGAGTGGTACAGGGAATACGAAGCCAAGAATTATCCACGTCGCTTTCTCGTCGTATGCGACCAAGGAGAGGGTGAGAAAAGCGTGCATATCCAAGCTTAAAGCCGAGGGCTCCTTCAGAGGAAGCAAGATCTACGTGTCAGAGGACTTTTCACGATGCATTCTACGGATGCGAAAGGAAAAAATGGACCAACTAAAGCAGTTGAAAGACGCGGGAAGGAAGCCCTTCTTCTTGTACCCAGCAAAACTAGCTTACAGGAGTAAGGAAGGAAAGCTTGTCTTTGTTTAGTGAGGACATGATCTCTCATGATCAAAATAAAGAATAAGCTCTGACTTTTACGAATTTGAGACATGTATATACACTTCAAACACTTTGTGTAGGTTAGTGACTCCTTATTGATGGTAGAACTTTTTTGGTTTGCAATTTTTGGTTCCAAAGTTTTCTAACTTGTTTTTAATTGTTTTTCTCATCTTTTGATCAATGTGACATGTATTTGTAGAAAAGTAGATGGATGTTAAGTTTTAAAACCACATGCATGTATTGTATAAGTGTTGTACGTTTTATTTTTCATATTTGTATACTTGTACAGTGTACATTAGTATGTATTTTATTGTGTTGCCATGGCACGAGTATATTTTCCAAAATATTTTTTTTTCTACTTTTGGGTCTAATTAACTGCTTAGTTATTTAAGATACAGTGGACTCTCGTGGCGAGGTCTTTTGGGCCAGGAAGGTGTGCTTGTTGTGGTGAAACCTTGTGTTAGCATTCCAAAATAATGCGGTGCAATGGAGGATTGCAATTTGGGTCTACGGTGATTACCTTGTTGTGATGAGACCTCGTGCCAATGCTCATTATAATGGGAGACCACTGTACATGTTAAAATTGTATTGATGGGAACTGATTTGCTATATCGTGTGGTCACTGCAATTGCATTTTCACTTTTCAGATAATTCCAGGAGTAGTGTGTAATAGTTACATGTATGTACTTACTATGAGGAATAATTTTTCCTTTTATGTATGTGTAGATTGCATTCTCATAAATCCAAAGTTATTTTTTTTAATTTACTTATACAGTATGTATTTTTAAAGTCATGTCTAGGGCGATTCTTCGTTGAGATTGGGGTATTAGTATCATTTTTTTGATTTCTCCTTTTTTCTTCCATGTAGTTAAAGTTTAATATATACCACATGTAGAATTGTAATTTCAGTAAATATAAAAGGTTATAATTTTGTTTTTTTTTTTTTTATGGTAAGGCTCTTTTGGTTTAATCTGGAGTGTAATTACTTTGGATCTATGTATGTGACAATACTGTATTTACCTTTTGATTTTTCCAGCTGATTTGGTTTTTTTTTTGTTCTGTGCCAAACTTGTTCATTTGGTTACATGATTTTGCACTTGTCAAGACTGTTTTGCTTGATTTGAAGTCTTGACTACTTGTGCTCTTGCTCTCTTCAGTTTTTTGCCTTGATAATACCGTATTTGTTTTCTTTTTCTCTCTTTTTTACATATTTTTCATTGTGTGTTTTTTTTTCTGTGACAAGATGTGTTTTTATTCAACTTTTCATTGTATACTTCAGATTATTACAATCTGGTTAGTTTTATGTATATGTGTGACATTCAACCAATGCACTTTATGTTTTTTCTGTGATCCGGGGTGGTACTTTTGTGTGTTTTTGTTTATAGAACAATGGTAGTGAAATTAAGTACTTTCAACTGTAGGGGTCTACAAGACTTTGTAAAAAGAAGAAAGATTTTTCATTATTTGCGAAATACTGAATCTGATATAATATTACTACAAGAAACTCATTCTGCCAAAAATGATGAGAAGTTTTGGAAATCCCAATGGGGTGAACAATGTTGGTTTGCAAGTTTTTCTTCGAATAGTCGGGGTGTAGCAATACTAGTAAGAAACTCAGTTGTTTTTAAAGAAAATGCAGCATTTTATGACGTTAATGGTAGATTCTTAATTTTAAACGCTGTTCTGAATGATATACCTGTGACATTAGTAAATATTTATGCCCCAAACAAAGATGACCCAGATTTTTTATTAGAAGTTTTTGCAGAAATTGATAAATTTGATAATTCTGTTTTAATTATAGGTGGAGATTTTAATGCGGTAGTAAGCCATTTAGATTATCAGGGTACTCGTCAGCAACATTCCAATGTTAGGGTTAGTAATATATTTTCTGATATTATTGAAGAATATAATTTGATTGATGTTTGGAGACATTTTCACCCAACACTAAGACAGTATACTAGGCACCAAAAGACACCTCAGGTGTTATCTAGATTGGACTATGTTTTGGTGTCAAGCAATTTCATTGGAAACTGTATTAAATCTAAAATTTCTCCAGGAATTCAGTCGGACCATTCAGTAGTCTCAATTCATTTTAATGATAATCTTCCTTCGAGGGGTAGAGGTTACTGGAAGCTTAATTGTCATTATTTACACCATGATGCAGATTATATTAAATTGATTAAAGAAAAAATAATTGAATTCAAACAAATTCATGAAGAGTCTGATTGTAACCCTAATACTCAATGGGATGCCCTGAAGTGTGTTATAACTGGAACTAGTATTGAGTATTTTGCTAGGAAAAAAAAAGAAAGGAATAAAGAAAAGGAACATCTTATAAATGAAATTCATAAAATTAACTCGCAGTTAGGTGAGGATGTCTCAAAAAATAAAAATTTGTTATTAGATTTAGAAAAATTAGAAGATAATTTAAATAAAATTTATGATTTTGAAACTAAAGGTTTGATTATAAGATCTCGGGTAAGGTGGTTAGAAGAAGGAGAAAAAGATTCAAAGTATTTTTGTAATTTAGAAAACAGATCTTGGCAAAAGAAAATGATTAGTAGAATGAAGGATGAAAAAGACAACTTGATTTCTGACCCTGACAAGATTTTGCAAGAAATACATGCTTTTTATAATAAACTGTATTCCAACCCTGAGCATCAAGATACGGCTGATGAAAATGTACGTCAGGATTTGTTCAATGATTTGAATATTCCAAAATTGACTGATGATGAAAAACAAATTTTGGAAAAACCTTTATCTAAACAAGAAATATTTGATGTTATCAAATCAATGAAAATTAATAAAACTCCTGGATTTGATGGACTTCCTATTGAATTTTACATAGTATTTTGGCCCGACATAAGTGACATGTTGATGAACTCTTATAATTTTTCTTTACAAAATGGAATGATGTCTGTATCACAGAGAAATGGTGTTATTACTCTTCTTCCTAAAAAAGATAAGGACCAATTGTTGATAAAAAATTATCGTCCTATTACACTATTGACGGTTGATTATAAAATATTAGCAAAATGTCTCGCAGAACGTATTAAAATATTTATGCACTCTCTCATTCACTCAGATCAGTCTGGTTTTTTAAAAGGCAGAAATATAAGTCATAATGTTCGATTAATTTTTGATATTATTGAGTATACTCAGGTTAATGAAGTTCCTGGAGCTATAGTATTACTTGATATTGAAAAGGCATTTGATAGTGTTAATCATAACTTCCTTTTTCAGACATTAAAACAGTTTAATTTTGGAGATACATTTATTGAGTGGATAAAGACATTATATTCTGAACGGAAGTCTTACGTTCTAAACAATGGTTTTTTAACCAATCGTATATCCATGCAAAGAGGTATTTTTCAGGGCTGCCCCATATCTCCATATTTATTTTTGTTTGTTATTGAGGTCATGGCCTTATTAAAAAGACAGAATGAGCAGTTGAATGGGATAAAGATAAATAATCATGAAGTGAAGATTTCTTTATTTGCTGACGATTCTGTATGTTTTATAGATGGAACTAGAGATTCTTTTGGTGTATTGTTTGATATTTTGGATAGGTTTGGTAGATATTCTGGATGTAAGATTAATTTAACCAAAACAGAGGCACTTTGGATTGGGTCAAAGAGGGGATGTAAAGATTTTCCTTTGAGAAATCAAGGAATCACATGGAAAACCTCTGACTTTAAATCCTTGGGGGTTAATTTTTCTTTGGATTTGGGTTTGATATTTGATCTTAATTATAAAGAGAAGTTAAAAAGAATGGCACAGACTATAAACTGCTGGCGGATGAGGAATCTCTCTTTAATTGGTAAAGTATGCATAATAAAGTCCCTTGTTTTGCCACAGTTAATTTATCTTTTTTCTGTGCTTAGTATAAAAATCCCTCAAAAATTTTTTAATGATTTGAATAGTCTCTTTTTTAAGTTTATTTGGAATGGTGGTAGGGATAGAGTTCAAAGAAAATGTTTGTATAATGACTATATTCAATGTGGCCTTAAAATGATTGATCCATGGGCTTTTGCACTTGCTCAAAAAATGACATGGGTTAAATGTTTGTTAGATGAAAATTATGAGTCTGTATGGAAATCTATTGAATTATTGGCCCTAGAGAAATTTCATAGAGACCCCAAGATTCTTTGGAAAGCATATGCCCCAGAAACAATTTTGCGATCTTTGCAAAACTCACAAGTGGCTGAGTCATTACGTACTTGGTATATTTATAGAGAATATGCCACTTTAGAATCCTATGATTCTAAATTTTCTGAGATTGGGTCTTGTCAAGTGCTGTGGTTTAATAGATTGATTCGTTCAAAATCAAAAAAGTATTTCTATTATGAAACTTGGTACGAAAAAAATGTTTTGGGAATTTCCGACTTGTTGAACCCACCCCTCCCTGGTCATAAATTATTTGAAGAATTGACTTTAGATTTTGATATTCCCCATACAGACAGAAGAAAATTCAATTTCTTATTAAGGAATATTCCTAATGGATGGTTGGACGATACTGCATTGAATAATTTAGATATTTGTGATTCTTTGGTTATTAATTTGAATGCCCAGAAAAAAGTACCCAGACATGCTTACAAAATATTAAATGTGCTACATGTCCCTGAGAAAAGATATGAATATTGGAAAAGTCAAATAACAGTCCCTGATGATATCATTTGGGATAATGTACACAAGATTAATTTTACTTGCACTATTGATACTAGGTTACGCTCTTTTTATTTTAAAGTTTTTCACAAATCCATAGCTTTGAATGCTTTTTTGTATAAAATTAAAAGGAAAGACTCACCAAACTGTACATTTTGTGGGAAAATGGAAGAGACTATGGTTCATTTGTTTTGCGATTGTGAGAAGGTAATACCAATTTGGAGATATGTAGTAAACATAATAGAAATCCACATTAATAATTTTAAGCTCTCCAATTTTGAAAAATTATTTGATTTATTATCAGATCAGTTTTTAACATACCTTGTATTAGTTGTAAAATATTACCTTTATATTTGTAAATTTAGGAATGAAATACCAACTGTTGATTTTTTTAAGAGTTTCATTAAGATGCAAAAAGAAACAGAGTATTATTTGGCTAAGAAAAGAAATAAGCTTACTTTACATTTCAAAAAATGGAGATTTGATTTATGATATGTTTAAATGTTACTTTAAAATTGTTTCATACCCCTTGGATTAAGTTTATTTCATATTGTGTATTGGTATGCTGAATACTTGTCATTGTATTTTGCTCATTGGAATCTCCATGATCTGTCGCTGATACAAAGTACAACCATGTGTAGTACTACATTGTAGTTAGTGAATTTGCCGGCCCTCTGTCTGGCCTTTATGTTTTCTCCAGCTTTGTTGGCGCGCCTTGGACATGAACTAATTGCTCAATGGTTTTGGAATTTTTTAGGCTCTAATTTTTTTTTTTTTTTTTTTTTTTTTTTTTAAACAGTCTGTAATGTAATCTTTTCCTGTCAGGGATTTCCAGGTCTGATTTAGGCTTTATGTAGTGGTTTGAATTACAATGCTAAAGATGACTCGAGATGAGTTGAGAATGTGTAGTTTTGAGGGATGATTAGATGAGTAAATTTTGATTGTGTAGGATAAGGTGTGACTTTTGTCGTTGAATAAGAGGGTATGGTCCTCTTTCAGACCTGGGGACCCCACTGGGGGAGCCATTCTCCCTGGGTGTGTTATGAGACGGGGGTCTTTGAGGAAGCTTTACCTTACTACTTATTGATGAATCATGGTGGTTCTCTTTTTATTTTATCTCTGAATTGCTCTTGTCACTTTTTCTTCTTTTTTTTCTTTTTCTCGTGTTTGCTGATTGATGATTATTTGTAAATATTGTGATTTTATGTGATTTCGAAATAAAACATATAAATAAAAAAAAAAAAAATAGTTTATACTTGGACCAAGTTTGGTAAAATCCCAGTCAATATTACTCAAGTTATCGCGTAAACGAATGCGGACGGAAGTGCGGACGTACGTACAGACGTACGTACGTATGGACAACCTGAAAACATAATGCCTCTGCCACCACTTCGTGGCGAAAGAATAAAAAGGGGGGGGGGGGGAATGACATTTTAAGATGTTCACATGACCTATGACCCCATGGCCTGAATCTTTCCCAACAGAATCATTGTGCAGCAATGGATGTATTAAACCTACAATATCTAAGTGTATGCATTGAGTAATGTCCAAGGTATGGCGAAAATAGTGTAATTTAAGCACTTAAAAGAATTCTAGCCTTTTAACCTGACCTTTGATCCTTGACCTTTGACCCCATGACCCCAGAATTCCCAAAGAGAATTATTGCCAGGCATTATATGCATACATCTGCATGTATATGTATCACGATACCTAGGGCCATTTCCAAGATATGGAGAAAAGGATTCTCATTGATCTTTGACCTTTGACCCATCCCAAAATTCCCACAAGAATCATTGTCCGGCAGAAAATGCAAGTAAGTTTCATGAAGACACCTTGAACCATTTCCAAATATGGAAGATAAAAAGTACATTCTTAGCATTTACACTTGACCTTTGACATTCCACCTTCTGCCTCCTGGCCCAAAAACTCTCCCCAGAGAATCTTTATCTGGTAATACATGTGCATGTATACACCAAGTTTCATGAAAATACCTTCACTGAAGAGATGTGGGGGAGAATAGTGAAATTTTAAGAATGTGACCTTGATCATTGACCTTTGACCTCATGTGTGTGCACAAAAAAGTTGACAGGCACAACTTCATCCACTCATCGACTAATGCAAGTTTTATTGGGATACCACAAATGCTTCTCCATATAAGGTTCTCTGCACTTCTACTGCTACGAGAAGGGCTGCCATCTTGAATGTCTATGTATCCTTCCCAGCTACATCTGATCTGAATCAATCCTAACAATGGGTCCATAAGCCAGTTCGTAGTTCCACTTTGCGCATGAGCAGAAAAGGGTCATTTGTACCAAGAGACAAGTTGGTTTTTAAATTCACTGAGATAAGCATCTGTCATACAATGATTATTCATGCAATCTTTGTAAATGTTGCTTGCCAGTACATCCACCTGACAGCAAACCTGGTATTTGGCAATATGAATAAAACAGTTTTTCAATGCATTCAATGCAAAACAATGAAATGGATGCTTCCCCGACGGTTGATTGACGGACCATTCTGGTCACCTGGTCTATGCAAGTTCATTCATTGTTTGAACACGAATTCCATGAATTATTACGTAGGGCAAGCTTACCGGTACCCATAATGTCTCTTTGAAAATGATTGAAGTGCCTAACCAACTGAGAAAAAAGAAGGTCATTTGTACCAACGTGCCCATGAGCTAATTACGAACTGACTTATTGTTTCGCTCAATGGCTAAAAGAACAGTTCCTTTAAAATTCTGAGGACTGACTTATCCCACAACTGTGCCTAAGATCACTTGAATTGTACTTAGGATTGATCTTATCAAAGAGCTTTAATAGCGACATAGGACCCTATAATCAAGGATCTTTGAAGTAGAGAGCCACAGACACCTGTACAACCCTCTATGTGCCCAGACACTCAGCTCAGCTTGCCGAGCTTTTTGATCAGCATTCAGTAATCCCACCAAATGTAACCCAACTGTGAAGTTAGCACACCCTTTCAATGGTAGTGATGTGCCTCATTCAAAGGAGGTTCAAGAGAATGGAGTCACAACTGTCGTATTTCCTTTGAAGTCACATTCGAAGAAATTTTGAACATGTTCAAAATTTCTTTGCGAACCTTTACGAATTTGTATTTTCGCTAACAGTTGCAAACATTCGCAAAACACTTGTAAGAATTCGCAAACGGTCGTCATAACATGTCGCTAACACTTTTATTTGATTCGCCACTGCTAGCGAACAAGTAACCATATGGTTAATACATAAAAGCTTCTGAAACAGACATGGTTCCACTCTAAGAAAGTTCTTGAAGCTCTTGACATCTCCATCATGTAATTGCTGCAAGTCTGTCCTCTGCAACCACTCTCTGACCCAAACGGTCTTTCTTTTCTTCTTCCTTTCTTGTTTTTCTTTATTTTATTTCTCTTATGCTGCACAATAGCTGTAGCAGCAGCCTGACAAAGCAGCTCTTCAAGGATAGCAACACCTTGAGCCTCTTCTTGGCAGAAATTTATTTCCGTTTACTGGAAATCCATCTTGAACGGTTGTCACAAGAGATCTGAATTCAGTGGAAGGTTTTACATTCGTTTTATGGGTCTGACTATACATAATCGCCTGGTACTTTTCTACGTCCAAGAACATTCGCAAAATTGTCGCAAAGGATTTGCAAACAGTTGCTAATATTTGCTAAACTGTCGCTAACATTTGCAAAATTGTCGCTAACATTTGCTAACATTCGCTAATAGTCGCCATCTGTGTTTTGCAAACACTTTCGCAAACGTTCGCTCAAGTGTTGCTAATTGTCCCTAAACATCGCTAAAAGTCGCTAACTGTCGCTAATGGCAGAAGCGAACCTTGATTTTTAGCAAACGTTCGTCAGAAAAGTTGGCGAATCTCAAATTCGCTACGTTCGCAAACGTTCGCCGCTCAGTGAGATACCAGCTTAATAGAAATTGCGCAAAAAAATGATGAAATGAAAATGAAAAAAGATTACTCGACTGCCCGTGCCCGGCCAGTAATCTGATATATCTATTAATATAGAATTATACTCGAAGATTATCCCATATCAGTTTTATTTGGAGGAATTAAGTGGAAAAGTGATAAAACCGGCTTTCCGGAAGGGTACAGTTTTAAACACTTTCACATGATACAGCTCTGATTTACACTTTTGCACATATTTCTTGAAGGGATTGACCTTTTAATGAGCTTTATCATTAAATAGGGAATCCCATTTGCATGCCTTAAATGAAGAGTTGTATAAATACAGTGGCATGTTGAAGAGAGTATCATTTTAGAAACTCCCATAAAGTATTGAAAGTGGAAGGTAACATTTAGTACATTTTTATTGACCGTTAGATTTTGAATTGAATTTTTTCGGGGCTCACCGTAAATTCCAGTACATTACTAGGCTACCTTTGCAGACCCATGCACTGCATGTGTGTCCATCATGTATATTTTGTGAAGAAAGTTCATCAAAACTTACAAATATTTCTATATACATTCTTGCCACACACTCTATATGTTATTACATCAGCTCTTATACTTTTAGATTTGTGTTTATAGATAAAAATATACAGAAGACTGCAGCAAAAAGGCTTAAGTGTGGCTGACACACAGAACTACTGAGTAGTTGAGTTTTGTGCATTATTCAAATTGTAGATAACTGTTGACTTCCAAATTTCTCAGCAGTGGCCTAGACAAGTCCCCTGAGGTTCATATTTAATGTTTTGCTGCATTTTGGGAGGTCTGTAAAAGGTATCCCCTACCTTTAAGTGAGATTTCGTTTCATTTAATAGATAAACAAGCAAAATATAGCCAACATTAAGTTAACGTTCAAAATGAATCTTCAGATTGCTCAGAAAGACGGCGGCATCAAACCCCGCCATCCAAAGGCACAGATGCACCTGTGGAATTCTTTTGTACATCAATAGAAGAGTGACAACTGTTTGAATAATTACAGCCAGTTGGAACTCCATCTCTTAAACCTCCATGCTCATTCCAACAGGAAAGCCGAGGTGACAAAACATGCATGGGGGGGGGGGGGGGATTCAGTATTGTAATCTCTATTCACTGACAGCCAGTTCCCATGCATGTACACTGCATGACCAGCGGAACCAGGGGGCCAGGGGGGCTCGTCCCCCCACTTTTTTTTACCCCGGAAGTGCATGAGTGGCACTTTGAGAAAGAAATAGATAGAGACGTTGAAGTGTGAGCGCGGTAAGGCTTTGTTTTTGCACTGAAGACCTTTTTTTTGCTTGTCGGTCGAAGAAAAGCAGAAGTGGAATGACAAAGATGAGCAGGGGCCTGTTTCATAAAACTTGTCATCAGTGACAACTTGTCATAGATGTGACAAGCCACTGAAATCCTTGCATCTGATTGGCTGAGAGCAAATTTGTCATAGCAATGTGGCAGTTGTCACTGATGACAAGTTTATGAAATGGGCCCCTGAAGACCTTTTTTGTTGTTGTTTTTTTTTTTGCTTGTCAGCTGAAGCAGAATTTGCGTTGCGCTGAAGGCCCTTTTTTTTTTTTTTTGCTTGTCAGTTCATGAAACCCAGAAGTGCCCTCCCCCCCCCCCCACTTTTGAAAACGTGGTGCCGGTGGTGCACTGTATGTGCCAATTGTTGAATGATACAGTTGTTCATCATAGTATCAGATGTTGTTCATATTGGTTCATGGGGATTCCCCACCACTGCAGTCATATACATGTAGCACTCAATGCAAGTTGATCAGACACGATAAAAGTTATTGACTTTCATGTGACTCTGGGCTGAGGCAGCCTATTATTCCACATTAACCAATGAAAAACTTAGTGAGATGATATCCATGACTGCTGCAATTTATCATCATGCTAGCTCAACCCAAAGTGAAAATCTTTACCATGTCAGTGTGTTTTTAATCTATATTAATGGTACCATCATGTAACATGGGAGTGGGGGGAGGGGAGGAGCGGTATTTTATGAAGCGTTTTGTCAGATTTTTTTTTTCTGACAAATTTGTTCTCAGCCAATCAGACGCAAAGATTTCAGTAGCTTTAACTATTTGTCAAATAAAATGTCTGACAAAATGCTTCATTAAATGCCCCCAGCGCTGCCTTATAGCACTCATATTTTCATGTAGAGGGCATACATTATATTAGTCTATTTTGCAGATTGCATTGTATATACAATATGCAGTCATGCAAGATTGACTCTATTGTTGAAGTAACCAAGGTACAGTATGTCATGCTCCAGTTACTACTCATACGCCCCCTAACTCTATAAGACAATGTAATGCATTGCGATGACTCTGATTGCTGCAGATACAATGTACACTGGTGTGTATCTCATATGGTCATGGAGCTGGCGAAAAATTGGAGATTTGACTGCGATCTTCCGGTTATTGTGGTGTGTAAACCTGTCTGATCCTGACAATTAACTTTTTGTACACAGTTCTACCATTTTGGGTGGCGTATCCTAGACATCAGGATTTCTGTGCTACGGGACAGAGGATTTCCATGGGTTTCAGCTTGTCTGCGGAGAGTCAGTCCCGAGACACGAGTATGATAGCCTATGCCACGTGTGCCTGTGCATTAGCCCCACCTATTGAGAAAACAGAGAGTCCTCGTACTGCACTGATTGTGTGGACCCTCATACTGCACTGATTGTGTGGACCCTCGTACTGCACTGATTGTGTGGACATCTCCATGAGTGACATCAGTTTTCATAGCAGAGGTTTGATTGTGATTGAATCTGTGGTCTATTATTAATTGAAAAAGTTTTATAGGCTTAACCCTAAAAGGGTCGGGGGGGGGGGGGGGGGCGGAATCCGCCCCCCCCCCTCGACGTTTCGCGCTATAATTCTGTAACGCGAGAAGGCCTCATCGCGAGGCTTCTTGACTTTCTTCGTTCAAGTCTCGCACAACTTTTGAGACCAAATTTGCAACGTCCGCGCATACTTTTGCGAAGCCACGCCCATTTTTGTAACGGAATGTCGCTCCAAAACGGGCACAATTTTGTGATTTTGTGTACATTTCCTATGGAAAACAGTGCTCTGTCATGAAAGGCATAAAAACCTGATTATTTTTACAATTAATCACTTTCATTGATTAATTTTGTGCTAATTATGGTAGAAAAGTGGTCAGTGACAATTTCCAATGAAAAAACAAAGAAAAAACAAAAGTTGAAAAACAAAGAAATACATAAGAAATTCTGAAAACAATAAAATACATAAGAATTGAAATGAGTTTTGGAAGTTTTTGTAATGTACAATTGTTGAATATGCTAAAACAGATTTACAGATCAAAAATTAGACTCTCAATGCTTTTAATTAAGCTAAAATATCACCTTGAGCCTAATTTGCATAATTAATTAATTAAAATTAGAAATTGATTGTTTCAAAAAATCTTATAACACAATCTTGTAGATTATGACGCGGGTCTCATGCATGCAAAATTTCATCGCGATCGCACCACCGATGGCCGAGATCTCAGGGGGGGGGGCGGCCCCCCCCCCCCCCCCCCCGGTCTGAGCATAGCCAAAAAAGCCCGGCCCCTTTAGGGTTAAGTATTAATCTTACTTGATTGTTGTATTAGACCGTCTACATGATGTAGGTCAACATTGCATATTGATATTTGATAATTTGCAGGAATTATTAATCCTCATGTAAGGATATTAAGCATTCACAGTGTGGTTTTGTAATACAGGCTTGAGTGGTAGTGGTAAAGGAGAGATGCCTTGGATTACCCCACAGCACAAGCTAGCAGAGAAGGCACTCCCTTTAACTACATACCTACCATTTTCAGACCTGAAATTCATCAATCTGATGCACACTTTTGGAGAAATTTTTTGGCTTTTTTCCGATCATAAAAGTGAGAAAAATAAATAGGCCCCCTGTAATGCCTATTCACAGACATGTGAATGACTAACTGACAGTATCTCAGCTCTTGCTCCATGTGTGCGACATCACTGTGTAGGCCTACTAAGAGTATGGAACATTTAGAAGTCTAGAATCAATGCCAAGCATATGAGGAATTCAAATAAAAATTCAAATATGAGGAATTCAAATAAAAATATATCGTAACAAGTGATAGATCTGGTGCACACAAATATATTTGTAAGTCTGTTAAAGGGGCATTCTAAATGATTTTCATGATTTCACATTATGTAGTACATACAGTCAACCTCGCGTAAGTCGACATAATCGGGACTGAGAAAAACACATCGACTTATGCGTAAGTCGACATTTTGTCGACTTATAAATGAAAACTAATTTCCCCTATACAGAGTAAGATCACGATACGGATCGCTACCCAAATCTTACTCCTTTTGCCGCCAAAACATACCTACTGACAGTGGCGTAACTACGGGGGGGGGGGGGGGGGGGGGGGGGGGGGGGGGGGCATGGGGAGGGGCACGTGCCCCCCCAATCCCCTGGTAAAAAAAAAGAAGAAAAAAAGAAAAAAAAAACCCTACCAAAATGGTAATTCAAGGGTTAGTAAACTGCTTTTGAAATCGACATGAAAGGATGATCAAGAAAAAAGATATTTTTCTAAGATTTCTTTTAACCATATAATTAAAGAGGTATTATAGTGAAACATTGTTCAAAAAGCCCGGAGACGACAAAAGATTGTGATTCAGTGTGATTCTTGGTTGGCATTTTGAATACAAGCAGGATGTGCGCAGTGTACTCAGAACATCGGAATGGCAAAAAGAGTCGCTGCAATGTTGCGCAATGTGATGTTTGATAGGTTGTACACATTTGCTATCAAAGCCTGATCATTGATTTTGCAGTGTTGCTTTACATACTAGTCTACATTAAAATGCGTTGCATTGCCAATAATAAGACTTGACCTTGGCTATTTCCTAACTTTTCCATCTATATGAAACACACACACTCACAAACACAAACAAATTAGGGGATGCTAAATATATAAAGTGCAGATTTTGGACATCCTTCTCCCTCTTGGTCACTTCGACGCCCCCTCGCTGGTCATACCTCCCCCAATCATGAACATAAACCGACACCCTTGACTACCAGTGGCGGATCCAGGGGGCGCACCGGGCGCCCCCTCCCTCCAAAGCGAAAAAATATATATGTAGCTACAAACGACAGTTTTTGGACTGTAAAACGTCAAAATTTTCAAGCTCGCTCGCTTCCCTCGCTCGCATTTAATCGTTATGCAATTCTCCTGATGCTGCTGTCAGTAATTGCCAGCAGTTGCGCCCGGTGCGTCCCCTCCCCTTAATTTCCAAAGCGAAAAAATATAGCTACAAACGGCAGTTTGGGGACTATAAAATGTCAAAATTTTCAAGCTCGCTCGCTCGCATTCAATCGTTATGCAATTCTCCTGATGTTGCTGTAAGTAATTGCCAGCAGTTGCGCCCGGTGCGCCCCCTCCCCTTAATTTCCAAAGCGAAAAAAATATAGCTACAAACGGCAGTTTTGGGACTGTAAAATGTCAAAATTTTCAAGCTCGCTCCCTTCGCTCGCTCGCATTTAATCGTTCTGCAATTCTCCTGATGTTGCTGTCAGTAATTGCCAGCAGTTGTGCCCGGTGCGCCCAGGCCCTCTCCTTAATTTCCAAAGCGAAAAAATATAGCTAAAAACGGCAGTTTTGGGACTGTAAAATGTCAAAATTTTCAAGCTCGCTCGCTTTGCTCGCTCGCATTTAATCGCTATGCAATTCTCCTGATGTTGCTGTCAGTAATTGCCAGCAGTTGCGCCCGGTGCGCCCCCTCCCCTTAATTTCCAAAGCGAAACTAGAAATGTCGCTTTGGCGACTGGTATGCTCCGCCATAATGCATGATTTTCCCAATAGGTCTAGAAAGTAGATGTGGACACTGTGTGATTACATTTTCACAAAATTGGCAAAATATTGGAATGACAAGTTTGTCACACATGTGTTGAATGTTCACCTTCCTTGACGTAGGTTTAATTGGATGAATAGGAGAGCATGTATCTAGGGATTTAAGGACTTTAACTTGACTTTGACCCATTCATACATTTAGGCATTGAGTAATTTTCAAGGTACAGGTGTGGAGAAAAGTGCAATTTCTGAATTGAATAGTAAATTGTTACCATTTTCATCTGGCCCTTGACCCTAAAATTCATAAGATAATTACTTTCAGGTAGAACATGCATAATATGTACTAAGTTTCAAGGTAACTTGAGCCACTTCCGAGATATGGAGGAAAAAGTTAGCTCAGCACTTTCACTTGATCTTTGACCTTTTGACCTTTGAGGCAAAAAGAGAAAAAAAAAAACTTTCCAGAGAATTTCTATTAGGTTACACACGCATACACCAAGTGTAAAAAAATAACCCTGCTGGCATTGCATAAATATGAGGGTAATAGTAACATTTTGAAGTCTTGCACTTGACCTTTGACCCTTGACCTTTGACCCCACGAACCCTACATTCTCTAGATAATCACTTCCAGTCAGTACATGTATATACTATGTTCCATGAAGATACCTTGAAAAATTTTCCAAGGTACGGAAAAAAAAAAAGAAGTTTTAATATTTTTACTTGACCTTTTGACCTTTGACCTTTGACCTCATGACCCAAACTTTCACCAGAGAATCTTAATTGGGTAATACATGTATACACTAAGTTTCAAGAAAATCTCTTCAG